>NC_045157.1:16727649-16765149 GCF_900700415.2 Clupea harengus | reverse complement strand
AACTGGGGAATTTTAAAGAGTTTAAAGAAGTTATGTGCTGTACCTGTCATACTGATACTGGCCCAGTGAGTGGTCATAAGGGTAGTAGGCAGCCGGTTGGGTGATCCCAGTGTGCAGACCGCCAGCACTCTCCTTGATATCGTATTGAGGGTTCTGTAAATAGAGAGAAATCCAAAATTATCACTGATAATGAGGGAGGTATTTTTTTTCCTATCCAGAATTTTTACGGTTTCCTCCTTAGGAAATAGTAGGTTATTGGACACTATAAATAGCATTTAAACAACAGCAACTTCAGTATGAATGCATTAATGCTTATTATTTGAGTTGTTTCATTGAGAGGCACTTGAAGGACTTCGAAACGGCAGGAATAGTCGATAACAGCCAGTGTGAGAAGGGGTCGATCGATTAAAAGAGAGTCGCCTTATCTGATTAAACAGAACACATACCAGTGTTGAATAGATTGCTGAAGGGTCCGGGCTGTATGGAAAGTAGTTTGCGTAGTTCTGGCTCGCAGCGGCTGCAGCGGCGTACGGTGAACTGTACATCCCGAGTGCAGCGTTAAGCTCAGTGCGTGTGCTTGCCAAAAGTCTGTTCTCGTACGAGGGACAGCAGAACGAGGAAGCGGCAGTCTGGGACCCGCTCGACCCATCAGAGACCGACCTGGAAATCGAATCGCAGCAAGTCGTACTGGGGTTTGCCGACACGAAAAACTGCATGAAGAGAATTGTGGATACACATGTCATTCTTGGTTGTCTAGGCATCTGTTATCCTGACAAATTATTTGAAAAGTCTATAGACATCAAACATGACGGTAAGATCAGGGACAGGAAAATATTAGCCATAACTTTGTTCAAATAAAGTGTTATCGTATCCAGATGGATTGTCTGTCATAAAAGTACGAGTGATTGTAATAAAGCACGATCAAAGAAGTAAAGGAATGGAATAGTAACGAACTAAGTAACTTCATTCGCTTATCACAAGAAATATTATCAGATATCGCCACACCATAAAGTAAAGTTCAGATTGATGTATAAGTTTGTTTAAGTAAGTTTCTCAACAATTTGTTTTAAGTTTTCATTATTTATTTATAAGTTTTGATTCGCAAGAATACAATAGAAGTTGCGATTTATACCGTCAGTGACCGAAAATAACTGTCGCAAATCGTTAAAAAAATCACTTGTCAACTCGAAGTGCCAAATCAATTTACGCCCTGTGACAGAAGTCAATCTATTGGTAAAGGGAGGAGCTGCACTTTTCTTGCGGTGCAATTACACCTTAGAGGTAATGTACACATGATTTTGTCACCTAGTAACAACACGTGAGTTCATTTATAATTCAAATTATGCATTACTGTAAATATTCACATCCTGTACTATATCGTACTCTAAAAGGCGATGACTTGATACACTGTCGATTGTGATCTACAACGACGTAAAGCAGAGGCTATTTTATCTTCCACAGGACAGTTGACACATAAAGGATGGTCTTCTTCAATTCTGAAAGATGAGCAAATTAGTTGAAATCATAAAACCAATCTTACCTGTGACGTTGCATTGTAAGGATAGCCAAACTGCGAGAAAGACATAGCTGCTTCTTTTGTTACCATCAGCAATATTCTTCTCCACTGATCGATTGTAACCAAATCTACTTCAAATCCACCTTCTTGCACACCATTTCCACGCACGGCCTTTCGCTCAATAATAGATGATTGCACTTAAGAGGGAAAACTGAGGCTGTTTACAGCTGCCCAGAGTTTTATATGTATGAATAATCCCCCTTGAGGAAATGCCAAGAAAATAAAATTAAGCTTCATCAAGTACAAAAAATGTTGTTGTCTAACTGCTGAAGAAAGCTTAAAGGATAACGTAAGACTTGCAAGATATGGACTCTGCTTGTGCTATTATTTGTGGCTCTATAGTTCTTTAGCATTCATCCATACAAGGGTATCAGTGTGACGTCACAGTAATCCCGGAACGGCAGGACAGCAAGGATAGAGTAATGTCTTTGCCAATCACATCTTACATCGCTTTTTCTTAAGGTGTGCTTTGCATTCTCGTGTCCTTTTAACTAAGTGCATTAGCTTTTGCTGTAGCTCAGAGGCAGGGAATGAAGTGTTGTTTGTTCACAGCTTACATACTGGTGAAAGTATACATTAATAACGACTCTGATGGCATACAAACATCTGAGTTGACGTGATGTATCTACACTGATAGAAATCACAAGTAAGCATAAGTGCGTAATATTTAAAAAGCAATACAGCAATGCTGTCTGAAAGCAATTCCAGTTGTCTTCCATTTAAATCCACTATTATATTCTGATGTGCTGTGTCAGTAGACAATATTTTGTTGTTCTGTCATTGCTAACAAACTCTAAACAGTATTGTATTCATGAAGACAATATATCAAAATAAGAAAGGCAGTTAAACATACTGACATTACAGAAACTTTTAGACGTATATAAACACGTTATTTTCAAGAATATTTTGACAGATCTGATGGTTTGTATTGGCGGTTAATACAACTGTGAAGTCATGCATCTCATTCTGTCTGTCCTCTGTTCGCTTCTATTTGTCCGACGAAAGGTCCATCCAGAAGTTAATGATGATGATGTTCCCATCTCTCTCGATTAGAGTGAGAAACAGTCCCTGTAGGGATGGATGTAAAGGGCTTGGCAGGTCAATAGACGAGTGATTGATGTTTGTCTCGGGACCTACATGACCATTACGAGTAATGCGCAATTGTATCAATTAACAAATGGATCTGCCCTTGTTTAACCACCAAGTTACATTGTGAAAAAATATGCCTTTGAGGTGAAATTCTAGAGACGGGGAAAAAAGTAACTGGAATCAGCCCTCTCACATCTAATTATACACTAGTGGAAAGAGGCAACGAGAATTGCATTTTAATTGAATGATACTCAGTTGAAAGAAGATAAATAAATAAATAACGTTTGTTGCTGTTGAATAAACAGTGGGAAAAGAAAATTAAGTTCGAGTGCGAATCAGATCTCTTTCTCTCTCTTTCTCTCTCTCCCTCTCTTTCTCTCTCTCTCTCCGTTTGTGTTTTCTAATCTGCACTGGATGAATGACTTTTTAAAGCAATTACTATTTTCTTTATTTTGACCAGGACATATCCGCACATTTAATAGAAACACATCATCCACTATCACACGCGAGAGCGGCAACAGCGATGATAAACCAATTCGCTGACTGTCACCCCACAGTGCCTTGTGACGGGCTTAATCCCTCTCTTCTGGATTTCATGATATCCAAGGATAATGCTCTATGAGAAGAATATTTCATTGCCATGTACTTAAAAGGGATGTGTGCCGAGTCCCCGGAGATCCCTCTGCGATTACGGGCTTTTTCTTCGAGTGGCGCCAGAGAGCTACGGGAAAAGGCTGGAACCCCGCTGAAAAGACATACCACAAAGAGCCAGTAGACCGGTCTAAGATGACAGCGTGGTTGCTCATTAAAACTTTATGGTGGCTAGGGGCATGGTCATTCTAATCCAGTGGCATGTTGACACGAAGTTAGCACTGGTAAGATGCCTAATCGATCATATTACACAGAAATGGATAGAGAAACCCCTCCTCAGTCAGAGACCAGGGCCATGGCTCACTAGTTTCTTACGTTTCTCAAAAGCAGATGAGAAACTCAATATTTCACCCTGATTCAGAGTTGTGCAACCAATGCGACCTAGCTGTATCAAATATTTTCAGCTGTTATATTAATAGTACATTTAAGGCAACTACTTCCCCAGATCATTAAAGCCATAGTATGATATTGCTTATTGTCCTGGTAGCTGAGGTGTTTCAAATTGTAAAAGTAAAACAACCTTCTATGATCCCTCTATCTTGTTTAGGCCTACCCATGCAGTCTCCATCTGCCTAGCACACAGATATACATGTTAAAAGACAGGCATATCTGCCTAGCACACAGACATAAATGTGAAAGGGCTGACACAATTAAAAGTGTTTCAGTGAAAATAAATGATAATGCACGTAAAGCCATGCTATCATGTTTTATGTGTTAATAGTGCACCGAAGCCTGAGCCTCTCACAAGGGCATACGTGATGGCCCAAGAGCATATGGACAAACTCATGCATAATGTATGCACCGCAGTCACAGAGGATCTCCGTGAATGAAACCCAGATCAACACTAATTGTAATGGCAAACCTCACAGGCTGTTCTGCAACCTTTTTCGTCCCTTCATTCATTTTTCTGACTAGCTAATGGTATTTGATGTGTGCTGTTTTAGGATTTTCTGCTAATTCATATCAGACAAATGTTGACATTTTTCATAGGAACTAAAAATCCTAAACATTCATCATAATTGTTCATTTTTACATGAATTCTGGCCTACACTTCACAGACTCTTTGTTTAGACAGAAATAGGCTATTGAGACCACTAAGACAATGATATCATAAACTTTAAAAGTCTTGATACTATTTTGCTGCTGATTAACATTTCCCAGCTGTAGTTGGGGTACAGGGTAAGGGACTTGTTCCATTAAAAAAAACAGTATTCATATCAGTGAAGCTACTACATTTATAATATTCCATCTTAGAATAAAATTACAAAATGCAAAGGAAATGTTTATATTGAGTAAAGCGGAATGCTGTAGTTCTCCAGTGCAGAGGACTGGCAATGTTACCTTTGTTTTAGGCGCACAAGGTGGCACATTTTTTCTGCAAGTTGGTTTCAGTGTCACCTTCTGGTGTCTGTGCGTTCCGCTGTTCCGTTAGCCTTGCGTCAGGATTAACCGGTCGCCTCGGAGCCACAAGCTCTGAAAGGTTAAATCAACACGCGCTGGCACTTTCTCATTTCATACATTTCTCATGCTGATTTAATGAATTTCACAAAGCTTTGCTGGTTTTCATAAGATAGATCAGGGCTTTTTATGAAATAATAATAAGGGCTGACAGAGGGAGAGGCTGAGACAGGGGAGGGGAAGAGGAGAAAATGTTGAGGTGTACAATCTCATTAGGCTCGAGTGATATATCCCAATGAATCTGCAAGCACTTGTGATCCCAACTTATTACCCCGACTTCTCGCTGGGAGAAGCTTTAATACCGCTAAATTATCCAAAATTGAAAGAAAGTAATAAATATTCTAATGAGAGGTGGTCAAATGATTATGAAATGTGGCCACCTCCATCACCCAGTTAAGCCCAAAACAAACTCTCGCAAAGAGTCATGAAATAAATTGACCACACTCTGGGAAGGCATGAATTCTTTATCAGCCAAAGGAACTTTGGGAGTCTCAGCATTAATGGCATAATTACAGTATATATATACATACATACATATATATATATATATATATATAAGAGTTTATCCTATATTTAATGTATATGTAGTCTGAGAGGACATCACTACTTTTACTCATTTCACTCACTTTCGGTCTCTCATTAGCCCTGTGTAAGTAATTTTTAGGCCTTCTTATCATGGATAAGCAGTATGACTTTTATGTTATGGCAAACCGCGTACATATCCATGTTCAGAGTCTAAACATAAACATAAACATAAGAGCACCATGGGACGCTGGGTAGTTTACAGCCCAAACAGGCGAGCCCTGTCCCACCCCGGCCTGGTGGAGTGCCCCTCGGCAGCACTTCAGCTCCGATGCACTGAAAGAATTCTGCCCCCACATTGAGCTCTAAAAAAAGGACCATCCATTGCGCAAGCACACACTCTGTTTTGAAGTGACATCTGATTCTCATAAGAATTTATTATATTATGCTACTGTCCTTCAGGTAGGAGTGTGCGTTCAGACGCTGCACCCACTGCATTCTGACTGTCTCCATTGACTTGTATGCTCAAATGACAAATTGGATTGCATGCTGAGCGTAAACTGTTATAGGGAAATGTGTGTCGTAGTGCAGGTAGTACTGGGTGTGCCGAATAATGCTTTAATGAGTCACACATTGCAGGGGTGTAGCAACAGTGCTCTCGGGGCGCCCGTGGGACTGTATGGAAGTTAGCTGAGCAGGCAGGGGCCTCAGGAGGCCACACTGTAAACCTATCATCAGTGGTGGTGTCAGGGATTTGTAGCTTGTCACAAAGACACACACACACACACACGCAGGGGAGGAGAGAGAGAGAGAGAGAGAGAGAGAGAGAGAGAGAGAGGGAAGAGGGGCGGTTGGTAGTGAGTCTGGGAAATAACTGCTTATAGAGGAAATTTTCTGTTTGTGTGTGTGTGTGTGTGTGAGTGTGTGTGTGAGTGTGTGTTTTTCAGGGGAATTCTGCCTTCTGGGAACATGTGCACACTTCTGCCTTCTTGCATGTCTGGTTTTTCATTTCTGTGCTTAAATATAGAAATTGTAAATGTGTTCATGTGTGTGTGTGTGTGTGACTATGTGTGTGTGAGAGCGAGGGAATGAGACAGACAGTGACATAGTGTGGTCTCATTGTGGATGATAACTGGTCCAAAGTTGGAATTGACCCTGGAGGCTGCTCTTAGGGTCCCTGCAGTTATCCATTTCACTCACCAAGTTAAAAGACACATTTGCAGAAAATGTTATGGAATTAACTTCAGATCAGACGCAACCTTAATAGCCAAGACATACAATAACAAACCCAATACAAAGTAAGGAAAAGAACTGCACTCAGGAAGTCCATTCACAATACGTTTGTTGCATGAAATGAAATGGTACTCATTGATATTCAGCCATACTGAATTCATGTTGTATGATCGCATAGCCATTGTTGATTGTGGGTGGGCCTGGGCCACAGAGCACCGGACTACTTTTCAATGTTGACTAACTTCACACACACTTCTGCTCTCCATTTCACTGGTTTCGGTGTGTGTGTACTGTTTGTGTGTGTGTTTGTGTTGGTGGATGTGTATGTGTGTGTGTGTGTGTGAGAGAGAGAGAGAGCATCTGCTACTGGTTGTGTGCTGGTAAGTGAAAAATAGTGCCAATACAAATAGCCACACTTGATGTTTGTTTGCATAAACTGTTTTGAAAGGCTTCACCGAATCATGTTTTTCCTTGTGGGGCAGGGGGCAAGGAGGAAGGAATAATCTTCACTAAACTGACAGTAGAATCTCTTTTTTCTCGCTGCGCATGAATTAATTTGATGAAGTTCACCAGTGGGCACTGACAGGAGGGTACCCATGAGTAGTTTCGGGCGCTTGGTGTGGGTTTGGGTTATGACAACAAATGATTGGGTAGGGGCTTACTTTTTTTGTTTTCGTTAGAACAGTGTAGGCTGTAGACATGTCCAAATCACTCCCAGCAAATCCACTTCTACACTGTAACAGTACTTCAAAGAAGATATGCTGCGTACTGTGCCATAGAACGTGGGTCACAAAAATGTGTCTAATTGAACAGTGAGGTCTTTGCTATCCTTTTTGATTTGGCCCCTCTGTGGAGGAAATGCCTTGGGAGGGAAACACAGAAGTATGTAGGGAGGCGAATTAGGCTTGGGTTACATGTAAGAAAAGAAAAAGAACACTCATTTATCCTCTATTATCACACGCACATCTCTTTTGCGCCGGTTTTCATCCCGGGAATTTAGGGGGTGGGGGGTGGGGGGGGCGATAGTGACCAATTGGTAGTCATCGTCACTTAGCTGCGGTTATTCTGCTGGTTTACGAAAATCAACCTGACCGCTTTCATCTTCAGGTAAGTGCGCTGGCGTGAGGGATAACCGGCTACAGACACAGGGTCCTGTGTAAGCCTGCTGCAGATGCTCGCAGCCCAGGCTTGCCGCTGTGGGATGAAAACAGCTTTTCCACCCATGACAGTTCAATTGGCGGAGGCCCCTCTGTTCTTCATTTGCCGGGGCAGGCACTGGAGGGGTCTTTCCATGGTCGGGCCTCAAACGCAACCCAGATGGGACTAAAAATACACCCCCGCCCCGCTCCCACCTCCCTGGCCTTCTACTCATTTGTTTTCCTCCATTGCTTTTCTCTCTTCTCCCTGCCACAGAGAAGAGGCTTGATCATGCATTATTTCTGTGTTTTCTGCTGAGCCAGTGGCCTAGTGTTCTGCATCTCGTCTGGTTTGAAACTTCTGCGCCTCACCTGTTTGTGAAAGACGTCACCCATCCTTGCGTGCTCCCCTTGTTAAGTGCTGATGCACAGCACCCCTGGCATTAAGGTTGAGCTAACCATCACGCTTGACTTCTTCCCACACAGTGGAGAAAAGGGTGTAATGTCTGCTTTTGTGACACAGACTGCTCCTCAACATTACTGCTTATGTCATTACTTGAGAGAAAAAAAGAAGAATTGCGGAAGAATGAGAAAAAGAAGAAGAAGAATTCCAGTCTTTTTGCGAATCAAGTCAGGAGGAAAGGTTGAAATGCTTTAGTCATCAGATGGGGCAGTGGAGTGGAGTGTATTGCTCAGTGAGAAAAAGACAGGTCTACTTTAATTCCTACCAGAGCCACTGGCATCGCCCCCCACCTAATGAAACCCAGCACTGGTGACACCGACACCCCTCCCTCCCTCCCTCCTTCGCCGTGCAGCAATGTCATGCAGCTGCAGTCGTTCTGGTTGCAGTTGGGTTAGATTGGTACTCTGACATGGTGATTTTATTTCATTTTTTGAAATTATATTTTCCATTCAAATCACATGCATTATGTACGACTAAGGCCTGACCAAGGTTATTTTCCCCTCAGAATCAGAATCTGGAGGGGGGGGGAGTCAAGCTCGGGCCAACTCAAAAGCAGATGTTGCAAGGGCCAGCGACATCAAAAAGCTCTTGTTAAATGTACAGAGCTTTGATTGCCGAAGTTGCTGGTTATTGTAAACTAGTTCTGAACACTGCTGCTATGTGGCCTCCCTGATCCCGGGCGCCCGTCGAAGACATCGTCAGATTTCAAAACCAGCTATAGCTTTTCGTTGTTACTGCTAATTTCTGATTTGCAGATTGTCAAGCTTACTTTGTAGACCAGGGGACCAGATCAAATCTCCACCGCATGTAAACCAGTAAAAGGAGAGGTTTAAGGGAGGGTGGGGGGGGAATTTGGTGGTAGTGGTGGCTCTTCGTGAAATGCAATACTATGCTTTTAAACATATTTTGCTTTGGTATGCACCATTTATTTTCTGTTAAGGTACACATTTTGGCCATTTATCTTTAGGTTTGTAAGCCGAGGGCTTAAGTAAGGTCTTGGCTGTGGTGGCAGTGCTGTGTGTGTCTAGAGGGGGGTAGGGGTTGCGGGAATTGGTGGTGGCGCGCAGCATTCCTTTAAAATATGGTGAATGAGAGTCCTTCAACACGTGTCATGTTTACCCTGAACATGGGAAAACAAACTGACAGAGAAGAAGTCATTGCAGGTTGTAAAACATCCTTTTGAAAGGCAAGGGAGCTAAAATTCCAAGTGTCAAGTACAGCAGTGTCACCACAAGGTGTTGAAAGTAAATATATAGTGTTACCTTGAGCCTAACTAAACACAAAGTAAAGCATGAACTAAAAATAGAGTACATTTGCTGTAGACATGTTGTAGAGGCACATTTCCAGAGTGGACCAACTGACTGACTGTTTTTCAGTTAAATGTATCTATGCAAATAATGTATTGCTTGTCCCTCCCATCAAATCCCACCCCTTCCACGCCAAAACAGAGACAGTAAGTTGACATCGAAAAGTACTGAAGTAAAAAAAAGCAGCACTGAAAAAGGCTGGCATGAAGAAAGACAAGATTATAATTGGAAAAAGCACACCAGAATAAACCAAAAAAACATCTTTTCAGTGTCAAAAGTTAATTTCATTGCATGTGTTTCAATGGAAATGTCCTATTTTTCGGTTTCGTTTTTTTTTTTTTTTTTATCAATGCCAAACTTAAAATTTCTGTTTTAGCTCCATAGTTATAAGGGTGAGGCACTATCAGTTGAGACTGCCTGATTTTTGAAAGATGAAAATAATTTATTATAGAAAATGTTGCTTGTTATTGTTTACAGTAATTGAGAGCGATTTATAAGATCATTTTTTATTTTATTTTTAAACCCACCATAGCTTCTGTTACAGTGACACTATTGTTTGGACAGTGATGACATTCTTAGTCCAGGCCCCTGTTTGGGTCCAGAATATGTCAGGTCGACAGGGAATAACAACCTCCCCCAAACCTGAAATGGCTTCTCCAAGCTTATGAAATGCTGAACAACACTACTTTGGATGAGTTTTGTCAGCGAGCTGTGCATCAAGCCTCAGATTATTAAGCATTCCGTTGTTTGATGGACCGACACACCACCTCGAGCCCAGTAGAACAGTGTAGTATCCCACCCATTGAATATTTCACACCTTTCATGCCTGTAACAGGCTGCAGAAATCAGAGAGTGCAAACTCTCAATCTTCTTTAATACATCAAAGCCCACCGCTAAATGAAGGGTGGGTTAAAGTTTCATACCGGGGATGACCAAGGGAAGCAGTAAAGACACATTTTCACTCAAACAAAGCAAAAAAAGTTGGCCTGCCAGAAGTTTGTTAAGTTTCAAAAGGTGTAAAGTTCTTCAGACTAAACCTAAAGGAACAGGGGGGAGGGACAGTAATGACTACAGCTTTGCAGATAGGAAGCCAATCCTAATTTCTAAATGTTCTCACAGCTCTCTCTTTCTCTCTCTCTGTGTGTGATTGATCCTTATGTGTGTCATCTCTGCGCCGGCTGTCATTCCTGAAATACCTCCCTGTCAACCGTTCCCGTCAGGTATGTCAGCTGCACTTCCCGCAGGGCAGTCTCTGCCTCCCTCGGTCCCCCCCCAAAAAAACATTTTTGTCCTGATTGTGTAATTACATCAATCAATTACTCATGTTGACATTTTTATTACACTTCCAAGTGCGCTAAATAAATCACGAGTAAAGATGGGTAGTTTGTCTGCCGTGTTTCCCCCTTTAGCGTGACATCATATGAAGTGTTTCTGTAATGTAGTGGTCCCCTCTTTGTTTCAAGAGTTCAGTGGCCCACTGGATGGATTGCTTTTTCGCAGGCTTTTATATGTTTGAATATGAAGTTGACCCGGAATATTCTGGCAGACCCTTTTTAAAAAGTCAATTGCTGTGAGCTGTAGGCTGTGAGCAGAGGTGGGTAATAGTCTTTGCTGTTTTTTTAGTGTGATGTGGATTTTCAAAGGGATGACTCCGGGCTAAACCTCAGAAAGCATTCAGAGTTAATCGTGGCTTTAGTGTCTTGCCAAATGTTTGGTTTTAGCAGAGGACCAGGCACAAAAAGAACCTCCCATAGGCTTCCATGTGGTTCTGTGTTCTTCGTCCAGGTAGTGCCTAAATGCAAGGTGGAGGTTCTAGCATTCAACAGAGTAAACCAGCTATGCAAAGCATTACCAAAAGGCTACATGTTGGGTTTTTGGCTGACAGTAAAACACTTGTTAATACTAACATTAATAATGTTAACTTAATGAATTATACTCTCATATCATTGTAGTTTTAGCTTAAGCAAAGTTTTTTTCTGACATATAGACGTATATATTCTGACAGCGTTATATTGTGTCATATGTGAGTGAGAGCCAATGGAATATTGTAACATGGCCTAGCCCTTTTTTGATCACTGATCACATTAGGTGGATTAGAGTCTGTCTGTCTGTGTATGTTGGTGTTCATGAGGGAGAGAGACAGAATTAGAGGCAAAGGCAGTATGAGTTGCCCAGTAGGAATGTATTGACACCCCCACTCCAACCCAACCCACCCCACTCCAGCCCACCCCCCCCAACCTCTTCTCTGGGCTTCAAGGTCCTCACCCAGGGCTTATCACTTCACACGCAGGACTGTCGCTTCCAGGAACCCCGTTTTCCTCCACTCCCACACCCCCCCACCCCCTTACGTTCCCCATCATGCTTCCTGGGCCTGTCTGCACTCCGGTCAGGTCGGTGTTAAAACCGGGGTCAGATAGCGAGGCACTGAGATAACCCTTCCGAAGTGCTGCTCCGAGAGCTGACATGAAGCAGATGTCCCTGTGACCCTCTCTCCTTGGGAACAGGACACACGGTACAGGGCCTGCTTTTGGGGGGGTGGGGGGTGGGGGGGTTGCTGCAAGCCAAACACGTGAGTGGAAAAGACACGATCACGGATCAATTTGAGCCAAAACGTACGAATAGAACATTGGGAAATTCTGAAGAGTTAGCTCAAAGAGGACTGGACAGTATTGTGCTCTCAAGGTGTCTGAAACATGTCATGTGAGTGTGATTCAGTTTGTTATTCAGAACATGTTGAAATCAGTCTCCGCACTAGCATGGGATCAAGTTCTTGATCAGGAGGATGTTATATGGCTGCTATATCTCTACCCTTTAACACACACACACACACACACACACACACACACACACACACATACACACACATACACACACACACAGACACTCACACGTTCACACACACACACACATGCACATGCACACACACATACCCACCCACACACTTCGTGGATAGGCTTCTGAAGTGCAGGGTGAGAGGTGTGTGTGTGTGTGTGTGTGTGTGAGTGTGTGTGTGCTTGCGGCTGCGACCTCATTACCATTCAAGCCCAGTGGTGAGAAGAGGAGGTGCTCAACTTTCCCAATGCAGGTCACCGTCATCTCCAGGAGATGTGGACAGAGGGCAGCCACCCCCCGACCCCCACTTCCTCCTGGGAGATAGGGGAGCTCTGCTTTCTGTCAGGGTGTCCTCTGCTGCGGAGCCCAGGGGGCCTGCCGATGTGGGAACCCAGCGCTTGAAAGCGAGCCTGGGGAAAGGCTTGGGTGGGGGTGGGGTGGCTGGGAGAGGCGGCGGGGGGGTGGGGGGGGGGGTATAACATTAAATAAACCTGAAGGAAGAGAGCTTCTCTCGCTCCTCTCTTCTGCTCTCGTCTCCTCCTCTTCACTTCTCTCATTGCCGATCGATAGCGTTAATTGGCCCGCTCCGTCAACGGTACATTGATTGCGGCCACTAATAAAAGAGCTATTGATTGGCACTTTGTTTAACATTGGCCTACGCCATGTGGTGCTGCCCTCTCATGCTATCCGTACAGCAACCTTTTCCTGTTTCCAACATTTCTGAATGTCATAAATTAGGTTGGTCGATTAGGGTGATTTTTTGTCTTATTCTCTCTTCCATTTTTCAAAAGCTCTGAGAAAATGATTCTCAAATGTGGTTTAGAGGGGCCTTTTACTATGACAAATGTGCTCCTGGTTTAGCCAGACCCAGTACCAAACAGGCTTCATGTAGAGCAACACTATAGCCACCTCCTAGCATCACAGGTGATGATGTCGCTTACCTTAACTGACGAAGAACATACTCTGAGACCAAAGTACAGTCAAACCATAACGCTCTGCCAGGAAAACTGGTTTTAGTTCAAATATAATGAAATAAAAAGAATTCTGTTACTGTATAATAATACGTTATTTGCATATTTACCTATATAAGCAGTTTAATTTCAATTTTCATCCACTGATATTGTTCTATGTAAAAACAGATATAATATATTAATCTCCTGAATAGACTGTGTGGTGAAGAGTTCATAACTGCATTTGCATGTACTTCAATCAAAGCACTTATGTAAGGTCTATTATCCTCCTAACTGGACTGCTCACTTTCTATAATAAACATGCTGATTTATGCCAATGAAATATCCTTAATTGCAAACTCACACAATCAAGATTCTTAGTGTCTTCAATTAGAGGAGGAAATCTTGAAAGGGCCCTGACTAATGTACTGCAAAGATTTAATTATCGTCATTAAATATTCAATGATCAATAGAGTTTGTTTTAGTCGATCAATAGGTGCTGTGGCTGTAGAAGGACAATGTGCATAAGTTAATATTTGCATTTCAAAGAGTCTTATATCACACGGCCCCATTGGAAATCCATACCATTTTGTACAGCTGTATTTCATATTTATCTTTTCTATCTCCTCGCCACTGACTACTATTGATTCCACCCTACATATTTACAACTTGGAAACTGCCGTAGGTTTTAAGTGTCAAAATGTTTTTAGGAAGCTGATACATCCTTGCTCGCCCCAGCTTACTCTCTGCCTCTCTCTCTCTCTCTCTCAGCCTCTCTTTCTCTCCCTCTCCCCCTCCCTCTCTCTTTCTCTCTTGCTCTCTCTTGCAGAATAGGAAATTAAAACCTGTCATCTTCCCACCCTTGCTGAGCTCAGTGCTGTGTGTGCGACCGACTGTGTGCGTTATTTAAATAAATATCTCCAAGGTGCCACAGGAGTACCCAGAGCCACTTCAAAGCACGTGTTACCCTTTCAGAGAGGCTTGCTCCCACTGGAGAACTATTTTGTTTACCTGCTGCATCTCTAATGGATTGTTTTGGCACTGATCTTTTGCATGTTTGCAAGGCTCATTTAGCCTGGTTTAAGCATGTGGCATGCACTAGCTTGTTTGGGTCTTGTGTGCTGTGTTGTACTTACAGCATTGCGTCAGATTATCTGTGACACCCTCATGATTTTGCCATGTCAAAAAAAATAAGATCACATCATTTGAAGCGTTTGCTGCAGCTTAATTGCGACATAATTTCCTGTGAAATCAGTTTCTTTAGCTGCGTATTTGTATATCTTCTCACTGAGGTGATTTCTGTCACAGGAGCACCTCACCTCTATGCTGTAGGCAGTGATATATAAAAGGTAATTGGTGCTCTCTTCAATAACATATTTTACATTTCAGTTTTGGATGAAAGGTATTCCTGTTACACTTATACGAGACGAACATTTTGACGTCTCTGTATTTTTTTCTAACTGTTGATGATGCAATGATATATTTATGGCCAAATGTATTGATATTTGGATAATTGATTATATGATTTCATGCCTCCACTGCTTATTGACTCACCAGAATTTACGTTTACTGAGTCTCCATTGATTTAAAATGCACTTGAAATATTCCTAATGGCCGTTTTTTGAATTATATATAATGATAAATATATAAATATTGTACATGACTCAGCCTACATTAATGCCATAATTATCAGACTGCAAATGGAAAATTGACATTGTGAGGGAAATTGCACAGACGACCTTTGAATGTTACTTGAGCAATGCTATGTAAGTCATTCTTTATTATACTATAGTTTATACTTTCATTTTCCAACCAAACTAGAACTGGATTGGCCTGGTAGACATAGAGTTATAAGCATTCATATAATAACAAAGACGATACCAAAACCAGTGAGCCTAACCTAGGAGCTACCATGATGGCCTAATTCTCAGTAGAGGACACACACAAACACACACAAACACAGATACACATGCAGGCATCCGTTCCACCCACCATCTCTTCGTTCGCCTCCCTGTCCTCGTTTGCATAATGTGTGGTAGTTACAGTGCAGAGTGAAAAATCTGTCTCCCCCCGGTGAAGGTCGATAGAGGAACTTGATAGATTAATCAATACTCCGTGTGAGAGCAGTGATTCTCCCCATGCAGGGGCAGCCTTGGTCAGGCCATGGGCCGTGTTTAAAAGGCTTCGCACCTGACCCCGCGCACTCCTCTCACGCTAGACCCATTTATTACGGAGGAGCCGGGCCTGGGAGCCTACAGAGAACGCCAGCTTTCGCCCTTCAAGGGCCAAGGTGTTGTATAAAGGGAGGGGGGCTGGACTGCTGCTGGGGTACTGCCAAGGCCAAACGGGGGCTTGCTCCTCCACAAAAATCAGCACGAACAACATCAAGACTGATCAGCTCGGATGGATGTTGAATTGTGTCTGTTGAGTTGTGTTTATTTACAGTTGTTTATGTGGGTAGTTGAATAACACTGGAAAATGTGTGCAGCACGATCAACAATCTGACCTTTTTTGTAGATACATTTGCCATCACAGATGTCGCACATTTGAACATTACAGTCACATTTCAGTATAATTCCGTCCTATAGGCCCAAGAGTGCTAATATTTGATGGTTTTGTCCCCTGTGGACTGAGCAAGACGGGCCAGCCAACACACATGATTATATACCCTTTAAAGCATCACTCATAATCAGAGAGGACATTTCAAGTAGGAAGTTTAAATTGCTCCCAGTGGCGTTTTTAATCTGACAAAAATCAATACAGCTTTTACTGTCACGTTGGATGGGTGCTCGCTTGTATTGATGTTCAGATGTCATTTTGAGAGGATTTGATGCCTCTATCCCCCCTCTCCTCGGAGGAGATGGCGCGATATATCAACTGATCTTGTCGGGTCTTTCTTTGTAGAGTTAGTTGAAGCTTTCTGCCGGGTTCGAGCGCAATGAGGCTTGTTCTGCAGAGGTACAGTCGCTCTTGACGTGCTTAGTTTACACAACAGGGCTTATTTTAAAGCTGCCTATTGATCCCCTCCAACCTCTCAAAGAAAGCTCTTTAAATGAATACAATCTTAATGGGTTATCACTGTAAGCCTCGACGCAAGGCGAGAGAGCTTGGCTCGAGCGCAAGTCAAGGCAATTTATCTGGCAATTCAATCAGAGGAGGTAAAGTTAAACATGATTCAATAAGGCTGTCTCATTTGTGGCAGGTTCCTGCAGTGGAGGGGGGCAGGTGAAGAGGAAGGAGCTGAGACAGCGGACTAATGGTGAGAGGGAAAAGAAAATGGACCTGGGTGTGTGTGTGTGTGTGTGTGTGTGTGTGTGTGTGTGTGTGTGTGTGTGTGTGTGTGTGTGTGTGAAGGCATGATGTGATGGACTCTTAGGGAATAAGCGAAAGGGAAACTTTTACAGCTTCATGTGGTTTAAAATAGCCCTCTGAATGGGCAAGAAGGGAACAGCAACAGTGATCAGAGACAGAGAGAGGGAGGGGTGGGAAAGAGTAATGATGATAATGATGACTGAGCACGAGTGATCTTAGCACCCTCAGCCCCTGATGAAGGGTCGTGGACTTCACCCAGTCCCCCCTCCATAGTCATCTAGTCCTGACAGCCCCATCCAGCCCTAAAGTCACATTTCAGGCCTGGCTGCTACTTAAAGGCCCATAATCCTCTGCTGAATGGCTGTAGCGCGGCCCGGGCAGGAGCCAATGATTCTCTTTAAGGACTCCTGCTGCTCAGGGACCTGGGACTGTTGCCTGCTCCATTGAGTGTGGTGCTGTCATTATTTATTTAACCGTTAAGTGTTTAAAGTGGAGGGCTCCGCAGGGATGGAGCACAGTTGATGAAAATATTCTGCACATTCGTATTGTTGAGGGTGGGGGGGACAGTAAAGGAAGTGTGTTTATTAGAGTACTGATGGAATAGGGTTGTAGATTGGGTTACTGGCTGTGTGGTAGCAGTGTTGTGTGTTTCTGTTGGTTTTCTGTCACTGTTGGTTAGGAGTGGAACAACCGGAGGCTTTATGTTTTGTCATTGCCGACACTTAACAGGCTGAAATGGGTATCATATTTGTCATCTATGAAATGGGAGGCAGACATGAATAAATTATTGTTAACAGGGGATTCCTTAAGAGGCGGCATTTGGCCCGGAGCAGTTGCCCTCTGCGATAACACCATCACTGGAGTTCAAAGTTCACCCATGGGGATCGTGACACGGCCATTTGATGCTCTCACACTCGACCTCACAAGAAATCATATTAAACACTCAACTACTCAAACCACCACAGCGTTCTAAATGATAAAGCATTAGCTATATTTACCTCCTTCCCTTACTGCCCAGTTACCTGTGATGCATTTGAGAGGTATTTGTCTCTGTTTGTGTGGTACTTCATTCGAAAAGGAGGTTGGGTCCTCAGAGAGAGAGGAGGAAAGTGAGTGAACAGATTGAATGGCTAATGAAATGGGTACCTCTGGGCCTGAATAAATTCCCTGGACTGGCGAGCTCCACTGGAATCTGGCCCTCCTCGGAGATTAATGGCAGCTTGGCCCACCCATAATTAACTAGTTTGGCTTGGCAGCGCAGGGGCCCGAATTCATCATGGTGTCCACAACTGGGTCACATGGGCCGCACCGACATCTTTATAAATCCTCGTCCTCCGTGTGTGTGTGTGTGTGTGTGTGTGTATGTGTGTGTCCTTCTGGTCATTCTTTAATTCCTATTGTCTCTGTATCTTTCTTTCTCCACCTTTCCTTCCATCTTTCATCCTTTAATTCTACCTTTCTTTATTTTATTTACTTCTTTCTTTCTTATTGACCTCATCTCATCACCAGTTCTCCCCTCTCTCTCTCTCCTCTCTTACTCCCCCCTCCTCTCTCTCTGTCTCTGCTGCAGAGGCTGATTTACAGCCCTCTGTCTGGCTTCCCCTGCCAGGCCCCGCCCCGCCCTGCACAAATCCAGGTCACTGCACTGATGGAGAGGAAATGGGAAGCTAATTAGATAATGGGAGGTGAAAATGGGAAAGAGTAAGCTGGAATCTGCTATCTCTCTCTCTCTCTCTCCCTCTCTTTCTTTCTCTCTCTCTCTTTCTCTCTCTCTCTCTTTTTTCTCTGCCCCTCTCTGTGATCTATATTTATCACACACACTTTATGACATGTCAACAAGTGACCATTACAGTGCCATTTGGTAGTGGACCTCTGAACCACAATGTCATTTTTTGTTATGTTCCGAGTTAAAAAAAAAAAGAAAAAAATCTTGAAAAAAGGCAAAAAAGCTTGCTTTCCCCCCCTAGAACCCTCAAGCAACTTCTGTTGCCCCCTGTTAAAACCAGCAACTTTGTGAACTCTACATCGAAGGACACCGCCACTATGAACATTTTGCTGCGATGCTGAAGGTTTGCTTTTTTCTTTAGTGTGAAAACCGGGGCCCTGCCCCTGTTTCTGTGAAACACAAAGTGCATCATTGGGGAGTCCGACTTTCCACTGAAGCACATCAAACATGAGGACACAAACCTGTATTGATCAGAAGGGGCTCGCTTTGAAGTTCTTTCCAGCTACGTCTGGAGCAGTTGTCCAGTGAGACGTGTGTCTGCGCCGTTGCATTGTTGTGGAAAATAAAGCCTGCACAGTACTGGTCGCTCAATGACTCTATGCTTAATGAGGAGGCTGTGTTTGTGTTACCATTTACCATTTTTTCCCATTTGGCCAACTATGCTAGAGAAATATATGTTGTTAACACAATTGCCATGTATGGTGAAAAGTAATTTCGATCTTCTATGTATGGTGATACCAGTACGCAATAAGCAGCAGTGGATTTCTTTATCAAACCCAATCTTACAAATGGTGTGTGGGGACTGAAAGGGCACACTAAAATGATTCTAACATTCACTGAACATGAGAAAGTGCTTCTTAGAGATTTTACTGGGATGCAGTGTAGCAAGGCTTGCCCCATGACAGCAGTCTAGTCAGAGGCAATGCATCTTTGGAGAGTTTAAGTGAGAACAATAGACAATATTTGGATATTTTGATTAAACTGCTCATAATGGGATTTTTGCACAATACAATAGAGATTAGTTTTTATGAATTGTCCATTCTCCTGGTGCTATATGCTAAGCTAAATTATATTCCTGTCACAGGCTCCTAAAGATAACCTGGTAAAGGTTATTGATGAGTCCAATAAAACCCAAATTATACGGTGGAAAGTTATGAAAAAGAAAAGCCGTGTGCTTTAATGTGCTCTGTTTACCTTTCTCAATTATCGTCTACGCAGTGCATCTTCAGTAATTATGAGCGCTTCGCCTTGCCTCTCTGGTGCTGTTGTTTATACCGGTCTCTGAAGTGTTCAGGGTTCTAGGGAATGGATGACTTCAATAACTCCATAGTTTACATTCTGTCACATTAAGAGATAACCATATGTGAAAAGAGACCTATGACTTATGAAAAAAGGTTTTAATTAAAGTAAGATGTGGTGTTGACTTTGAAGGAGGTAAGAAAAGCTCAAGGCATAATTGACTGAGATCTGCATCTGAATATGAACTGTTTCTGAACAGATGTCTGTATAAGGCACAGTGTTTTGAGAATATACCATGGGAGGAAGACAACA
This sequence comes from Clupea harengus, assembly GCF_900700415.2. Taxonomy (NCBI): domain Eukaryota; kingdom Metazoa; phylum Chordata; class Actinopteri; order Clupeiformes; family Clupeidae; genus Clupea; species Clupea harengus. The sequence goes on along the minus strand of NC_045157.1, from coordinate 16,745,343 downwards.
GCTATAGCTATAACATATAATAATAATAATAATAATAATAATAATAATAACCACAATAATTACAATGACAGCAGTATTATTAATAATAATTATATATTATTATTATTATTTTCTCTTTTCCAACACTACACTCCTATGTAAAGCATGCCAGTAAGTGATATTACAAAAGCCGCCTTGTCCAGTGCCCTTGCTCCCTCATAGCGTTGCTCATTCCATCTCACTAGAACCCTCCACCCCTCCACCTAAAGCCCAACCCCCAGGGCCCAACTGACTGCAGGCTGGCCCTCTTTGCCGGGCCTGTGCTTGTGTCGATATTGATTCCCCTCCCTCTCCATAATGAACTGGAAGTAGAGCTCCATTACGGCAGGCTCAGCCCATTGGCTGGAGGTAATATGAAATTAGCCAGCGTGCAGTGAGCCTGTCAGTATCGATTTCACTACCCAGATTACTTGTTACAAAAGAATAGAGCTGTCTGTGGCATAATTGAACAAGTTAACTCCTTGTCTCATAAAATGTATACCCATATTGATTGTGAGCTCAGCTATATGCACAAGAAAAGAAAGTTGTAATGGTGTTTAATCTGAGGAGCTGCTGATGTTTTTCTTTCTTCTCACCAGGATGAATCTTTTCTGTGGGGGGGTGGGCTGACATTCAGCGAGATACATTCTTGCTGAATCGCCGGAAAAAAAAGGCGAATGACTTGTGTTCCATCAGGCCAGCTCGCAGTGTATTTCCCTGCAGAGCAAGACACAAGTCTCCTCTCACATACCTGTTTTATTGTAATAGTATCGCTTTTCTTCATGAATCATTGAAATCTGTATCAGACTGCAGCATTATGCCGAACCGACACGTACATAGACATTTGAGATAAAATACTTATCTGAAATACACCACTCATATAGTTGGGCACATTCAGCCAGCGTCTTGACAGCTGTAGATGAGATGAAAGAATAATCAAGGGCTTGATAGGCCTTTCCTTTCCACCCGCCCTCTGAAGTGGTGATGAATCTGAGTATAATTGCCCTCTCTGCTAGTAGAATTGTGCCATTATATGTGGAGTGTTTAAGCAGAGCACCATCCCATTAATTAGCTCGCCAAATGGAGGAAATGTGGTTAATTATTTAGCTTAGCTTAGGCAGCTGGCTGGGCTCCATGGTGGAAATGATCCCCCGCAGCCCGATCAGAGCTCTGGAGATCTCGCTGGTGGGGTGGCGCCGAACAATGGATGGAGGGGTGGATGTGGTGAATGAATAAAAAGCTAATGGGGGAGAGATAAATTGATGGAGGTGGACGGATACAGAGAAAGAGAGGGAGAGAGGGGGAGAGAGAGACGGAGAGGGAGACTCACTGTTCAGTCCTTGTAGGATGCTTATTTCACATGATGACTGCATTCCTACAGCTTTGGGCCATCCTCCTGCTCCGACCGATGGTTAGATTGATGGATGGTTGGAAAAATGAATGGACTGAAAAAAAATGAACAGTGACTGAATGCATACTGGCATAATCTGTGTTTATCTCAGGGAGGGAGAGAGAGAGATAAAGACACAGAGAGAGAGAGAGAGAGAGAGAGAGAGAGAGAGAGAGAGAGAGAGAGAGAGGAAGGGAGGTGAATATGAGAGAGATACAATATTCCACCCCAGGGCCCTCCTCTACAAAGTGCAATGCTCCATAAAGACACACTAAGCAGATGAGTACTTATTCCACACAGTTACCCCTGCTAATTAGAAAACGCAGCCCAGTCAACAGTAAAACGGATGGTTTATTTAGACAAATCTACCAAAATTGTTCATTAGGGGTTAAACAAAATGAGACCGTATTGGTTCCTGGGGGGAGGAGTGTGGGGATAGTGCTTGTGGAGGTGTGTGTGTGTTGGGGGAGGAGGGGGGTTGTAAATTGTTTCGTGTGTGAATTTAGCTGTTGTCCCTAACAGGGACATGGAGGGTACAGCGTTTTCCCCTGGCAGGGTGAGAGGTTAATGAAATGCTCTTTCAGTTGCTTATTTCCCAGTCTCTTCTGGTGAGTGATAAGTAGCTAACCAATGAAGCCTGTAATTACGATCTTACAGAAACTGGCCCGATCTGTATATAAATCTCACCGTCCAATTACAAGATGTAATAATTCTGCACTCAAGCTGGTAATGAGGTCTAATACTCGCGCATGTGATAATCCCCTCTGGATGCCGGCTTGATCAGATGTTGGCTTTGTAATTAGACTGGCAGAAAATCATTATTCCGTGTTCAGGAAAAAATGAGGTTGGTGGGAAGTTAATTTTCTCCCCATTCTCTGAAGCGTAGACACGAATTTAACGATTTAATCATGATTGTTAGCTATTTTGCAATCAATTTGTAATGATTGTGTCGCAACAGAGGGTTACTGGAAGAGGGGCCTGTAAAGATTGAAGGTGTCACTGACATGGCAGTTGCTACAGTGAGAACGACAGGGAGAGAGAGAGAGAGAGAGAGATAGACAGAGATAGAGATAGAGATAGAGAAAGGCATGAATATAGATAAAGGAGAGCAAGCAAGAGTGATGCAATAGAGAAAACATTTAACATTAAATGTCTCGCCACTCGACATCGAATGAAGCATTTTTTGTCTGGTCTGTCTATATATGCCATGATTGATCATTCTATAAGACTCATGCACAGATAAAACACAAGTGTTTTGCATGGTAATTCCCTTGCACGTGTATCTTCAGCATGTGTCTTTAACTTTAGCAGTTTGCATGAACAATATGTAAATACACAGTGCATTTAGCAATTACAATTCATAAATAGATTTAAAAAATAGAATCCTGGTTGTGGAAACATATATAAAGATGAACTGTGTGTGTAGTCAATATAGCCCATGTAGGGTCATGACATTTTTATATTATTGCTCAACCTGTGTTTTCATGTGTGACCTTCTCAGCAGAGGGTTTTTCACAGAAGCCTTTAGCCGGGAGAAGGTCTGAGCTGCCTGTCTTCTGTGTGTGTGTGTGTGTGTGTGTGTGTGTGTGTGTGTGTGTGTGTGTGTGTGTGTGTGTGTGTGTGTGTGTGTGTGTGTGTGTGTGTGTGTGTGTGTGTGAGTGTGTGGGTGGATGGGTGGGTGCATGCATGTGTGTGTGTCTATGTGTGTGTGTGTTGTGCATGTGTGTTGACTGTTTGATCAATGGCTAAGAAGAAGCAGCCTCTTTTTAACTGAGTAGATTTAGACAATCCAGTGCTGTTCCTCCCAGTCCAGCCATTCAAATCTCTCTGTTATTTTGGAAGAATACTTTATTTATATAGAATTGACTTTTCTCCTTGGGGGCAATTTCTATAATTGATTATGTTGGAAGTGATCCCCAACAGTCTATATCTTCAAAGAGATTGGGCTTTTTTGATCAGTTATGATAAAGCTATCATTAAAATCTGTTATTCAGGTTGCTTATACTCCCCCTCTATATAACATGTGGGCTGCTTTCAAATCCCAAACTGTCTATGGGCCAGTCTCCTTATCAGGACATGAACCTGTGATCAATCTCACTCTCAGACTCATTAAGCTTGTGACTACCTGGATATAGCCAGAGGATGCTTGTTTGTGAGTGGTTATTAAGTCCGTGTTTGGTTTATACGTGAAAATTTCGAAATAAAGATCACAAGCAAATCCACTTAAGGTGCGCTCTTGAAGTCCGCTTTGAGGTCAGTGCGCCTCCTCACCCTAGCCCAGAAGGAGGGCCCCAGAGTGGGGGTCTGCAGGGCCGACCGGAGTCCCTTGGGTTTGCTTCATGCAAGGAGAACGGCTCAAGCCAGACCGGCCCTCCTCCTTCTCCTCCTCTGCCTGCACCTGGTTCTCCCTCCCTCCCTCTCTTTCTCTCTTTCTCCTCTCTCTCTCTCTGTTTCTCTCCTTTTTTTCTTTGCACTCCACTCACCTGTTCAATACCTCAGAAGGGCTTTCATGTGCTCTTTGGAAAAAAAAATCAGAGAGCGTGTTCTTTCAGGCGCTCAATAGCATCGCTACCTTGCTAGCTTATCATACTCCCTCCTTCACCCTCTCTCTCTCTCTCTTTCTCTCGCTCACACACACAATCACTTACTCACTTTCTTTCTCCCTCAGCTCCCCAGGTACCTTTCCTCTCTTCTCTCCTCTTTTGTTTTCACTGCATTTTTCCTCTCTTTTTACAGGAAGAGCATCTCCTTCCACCTGGTTGCCTTTCTCTGTCCCCCGTCCATTGGCATGCGGGGGTGGGTGGGGGTGGTTGTGGGGTGGTGCTGTCACTGCAATAACCCATAAAACAGGCCAGTGGTTTGAAAGGGAGGGAGGAAGAAGAGAGATAGATAGAGAGAAAGAGGAAGAAAGCAATAACAAAGAGAAACAGAGAGAAAGAGAGGTAGCATTAAACGCAGGGGCATATCGGATGAATTGCACCATTGCAGTGTGGTGTTACTGGCAGAAAAGCAATGGCCCGCTTTTTTTGTGTCTGGATATAACAACAGAATGAATAAATCGTTGTAGTGAATTACCTCAGTCATTGCCGCCATTGAGAGGAAATCAAAGTGGCCACATGACCTGGCCGGGGCTCTGCCGGGAATAAATCTCCCAGGCTCATGCCCGCTGGCCAAGCCGGTATGGCCCACCGCCGAAGTTAAATAAAATATTACCGCCGAGCCATAAAGATAATTAGTCTTGTCTCATCTCCTCTCTCCCTCACAATTAAATGTGACCCCTTATGTTTAATGAATGCTTAAATAAACCCATACATGGCAGAAAGATGACACTCAATGTATGGCAGGCCTTCGTATTAGAGACTAATCATGCCAAAGCCCACAGGAAAGGGAAGGGAAGAAAAAACGGCAACACATCCAGCCAATGAAATTAGTTCTGCCGTGAAGTGCGTGACATACCTTTTTTTATATGCTACACTCCCAGTTGAGAGAGTTTTAGTTTGCGACCGGTTAGGTTATTATAGCCTGCTTCATCATAATTACAATCCTGTGAAGACAGCTGCCAGTGTGAAGCTTTCATATTTATAGCTCTTTGTGCTGGATGACATCTTCTGCTGAGGATGGGGGGAAGAGGAAAGAAATGGTCTGGATTGCCTCAGTGGCCCGGGGCTTTTAATTTTGCAGCGGCGCACTCAGCGCACAGCACCCTTACCCTCCTTGATACCATGACACATTAGACTGCCACATCCTATAGTCATTGTCTTATCTGCCATTACAAGACTATCGTCTTAAAAAAGTAGGACAGGGTCAAAGTTTTTTTTTTTTGTGGTTAATCTTCTCTGTCTTTTTCTAATTATTTTATGAAACATATGCCCACTCCATAACAAGGGAGAAACTAATTATAGACTTGTAATGAAAAGATAAAGCGGTTGTACTGATTGCACTGGTATGCAGCCAAATGGACAATGGTTTGTGTAATGACAGCTTTATCTGGTATGAGTGTTTCTGTTAACCCAAAAGGCCATAATTATGTGAAATGCCAGCTTAGTTCTGGCTGCTCTGGAGAGAGACGCGGTACCAGGGAGGAAGAGAAGAGCACCGTGCTGAGAGAGCTTTTTTATTCCCTGCTGTTTATTGCCCTTCGTCAGAGTTTGTTTTGCTTCGCGCATAACATGTGATGCATCATTTAGAGAAGCACACACACTCAGACAAACGTTACAAATAAACACATGGCTGTTGCCTTAACAACCTCAACCGACACATGTACAACCAACTATTTTCAAAAGAGCGCACTTTACCTTTTTAGATGACCAACTGACTGGGTTTTTATATGCATGTGTGGTTTGATGTTTATACTGCATTACAGAGCTCTACAGCACACATTGCGCACCGCAGCTACATTCATATAGTAATCATAGATGGGGAAGAGGTCATTTCTGGATCATGCTTTCTTTTATGGGACAGATGTAGTTTAAATGACATGTCATAGCATAATCCAATAAACCAAGTAAAGCCATGAAACAATATGGGAATGGAGAGGCTGCCGGTTCATACTCTCCCAGGCATTGCCTGCATACTGGGTTTCCTCTTTTCACCAGTGCTGCTTAGGAACGCTCTATTCTGCTGTTGTTTATTGTCTGGGTCTGAGCTGATATTGGCCAAGAGAAAGACAAGTAAACTTCTCATCAGAGCTCCTGACAACCACTGTGTGTCTGCCTGTGCTATGAGTCTGTGTGTGAGTATGCTTTTTAAGTGTGTATAGTAGCCTGGATATCTGTCTTTGGCCCAGTGCCTGCGTATTATCCCTGTGTTATTGTACATCAGATGCTTTGAGGATAAGGGCAAGGCTCTGCACGGCGAGTGCACACACACACACACTCTGTCTCTCCGGCTCTCTGAGGTGGGGATTTGGGAGCAGGTTAAGAGAGGGGAGTGCAGAGGGGGGCGGCCGGGCTGCTGGGCGGCTGGGCTGTGTTTGAGCCTGCTGCTGCTCCGGCCCCATGCAGCTGATGAAGAGGACTCTTATCTGCTGGAGCTGCTCTGGAGCTCTGGTCTGGTCCCAGTGCCCACACTACAGCAGCAGCTGGCCGTCAAGCTCTTCATCTGAGAGGGGGGGGGGGAGAGTGAGAGGGGGAGAGTGAAAGAGAGAGATGTACAGAGTAGCTCACAGTAGAGGGGGGGCTGTGATGAAGCGAGAGAGAACAAGGCAGAGAGAGCTAGAGATATGCTGTCTGTTGAGAGAGGTAATGAAAGAGTGATATGAGAAATAGGGAGAGACAGACAAATGGCAGGGAGAGATGGAGAGAAGAAGAGAGGGAAAGAGAGAGAGGGAGATGGTACTGCAGGGAGAGACGGAGAGCAGTTGAAGGTCAGAGACAGGCAATCTTCCATTAGCGGAGTCTCTGTTTACTCTGGGCCAGGGCATCACCAGGGATTTGGTGGCATATGCCTCCCGCCCCTGGCAGCCTTGTGACAGAGCACTTAGCAGGGCAGAGGCAGGGGGCCGCACCAGGAGGAGACTAGGAGCCAGTGTCCTGGGGGTGTGCTGGCGGGCAGGGTCATTCATCTACACCCCCCCAACACATACATACACACACACACACACACACGCTTGCACAAACACACACACACGCGCGCGCGCACACACACACACACACACACACACACACACACACACACACACACACACACACACACACACACACATACACACACACCTTTTCCAACCACTCATCCCCTTATGATACCTATCAGAAAAACTCTTGACCTTTGCAGCACAGTGCAAGGAAGTCATTCACCAGTCCATTGTTGTCCATGGTTTGATGTTTTTGACCTGATGAGCTAAGAGAGTCAGGTCAGACACACATCTGTACTGTGGTTTTAGAAAAAAAAAACTCCTCATTAACAGGGCTGGCAGTTTCACAGCAGATCATTTCGTTTTTCTGACTTAATTTAGCTTGAGAAAGAGACAGAGAAAAAAGTGCAAAAACTACTATCACTGACTGTGTTGTCTGCATAGGTGTGTTCAACCTCATTATGTTGAGGGGCTGATAGAGTTGCCAGTGGTAACAAACAAACAAACAAACAGACTACAATATAGACGTACACAGAATGTAACCTTTCTCCTGTTTTTAATTGTGTTTTCTTTGTCAGTATCTGGGCTAACAAAGCTGTGTATTTCCGTTCCTCGGCACTGCCATGCCAAGGCCAAATTGCTCTGGCATGCTGGTAATAGATATTTGTCAGGTCGGCCTCATTAAGAGACAGTGCAGCTCCGCTCACCCTAGTTGACATTGGCAGTAGGAGCTCTATTATGGGGAAAACAGTGCGGTTACCAAAATCTCATTCTCGCTGATGGAACCCCAAGAGTCCCCTTATGGAAGCCTCTAGCAGGGGGGAGATCCAGCGCGTGATAAAACGTGATTACTGCCGACAGGCCTGGAGATAGCACTCTACAGTGAATCAGCATGCCCCGCACAGCTACCGCCAAACTGTCTTGGCTTGCTAATTGGAGAAATTACACTGTAGACTGAAGTGACAAAAACAAAGAGGTTATGTCACTGCCAATGTTATCTTGCAATGGTAGCGTGTGTTGTGCTCCTGCCCATTCCACAGTAGCAGCGATTGGAAGGTGTGTATCTGCTCGTCCGCCATTATTAGGTTTACCAGCGAATCAGCCATTATTTCTGAGGCAGTTCGACAGCAGCCCCTCCCTCCACAAACAGTCAGTAGTTCCCTCTGCGCTCTAACACAATAGAACATTTCATAAAGAGACTGGGCACAGGCCAGCCCTCCATTACATTAAGCCGTAAGTGGGAATCAATACAGGTTCCAACCATGAGAGCCTATGTGACAGATTACTCATAGGGGCCCAGTATATTTACAGGCAATGTATACAGGGTGGTGATGAAAAAGTTTGATTGTATTTTATGGGGGCCTCTGTAACCCGATGGAGCACTTTCTAACGCTTGCAGTCACTATGCATCAACCTGATGGCCAGTTAAGCCCTGCGCCTCAGCACTGGCTCTGCATCAGAACAGCCTTCAGCCGCCCAGGCCCGTATTAGATCAGACTTAAAGAACATGCTAAAGCCCACGCTCACCGTGCTGGGTTGCGGTTGCATTCACAGAACATATTCTCGTGGTATCAACACATGTGATGTGGAGGTATGCAGTACATTTTTAAAACGGCACAGTGTGCATTTCATTGTCATCGTTTCTGACCTCGCTGTTGTTTTGTTTTAGCAGATTTTGCACAAATGTTACCTGAGAACATGCGAGAGTGTTATAGTAAGTTTTGCAATAACTTTTTTGTTGACTGGTATCTAAGGTCAGCTTTAACAGGAAAAAAGGCGAAATTGGAAAAAGAGGTTGCAGTAATGTACATTTGGATTCCCTCTGCAGCAATCTGAAGACTTTTTGCAGGGAGAAGCTGAAAATGGAATAACTGTGAATCGATCTCCATAATGTGTTGCTTTTGTTTGCCGGGTGCTTTCCCCGGAGCTTTGTGTTGTAAAGAGGTTATTGGGCAGGATTGGATCACCGCGAGATGAGAGTGAGGTTAGCACCGTGGGACGGTGGATATTGAGGTCTGTTCGGCGAGTGTGTGGCTGCTATAACCCCCGCCCCCCCAAGTCAATAATATCCAGTCACCCCTCATTCCCCGCAAAGTGTGATGAGTGAGTGGAGGAGCTCAAACTGCATTTGCTGCCAGTGTCTCTTCATCAGAATGCCAGCCTGGCCGCGTTAGCGAGCTCTTTGAATAACAGCTCGAATATCAAAATGACCTCTGCCACCATCCTTTGCATCACATCGTTATCTGTAAGACATTTGGGGGTAGGGGAGTGTTGTGGTAGCCATATTACAAACACACTTTTAAAATTCTTCTTCTTTTTTTTTTACACGGAGCATGACCTGTCGCTGAACTGCTCTTCCTCCAACGGGAAGCAACAGCGTGATGAAAGTCAGTGTAGAGTTTCAGTCATAACATAGGTGGTTATGTTGAGTAGAAAAAGCTCAGTTTTTTTATCTTAAGTCTCAATAACCTACTTTCAGTGCCTTCTGGCATAAAACATAACAGAGGCAGGACTCCATTGTCATCGCTTTGGTGCCCACGGTAACAACAAATATAGTCTGGAAAATGAAGTTTGAATAAATGGTAGTGATTGCCCGAGAAAAGCATGTTGTGCTGCCCTTTTTTACGGAAGATCTGATTTAATGTGATATCGACCGTTGTGTCAACTGATGCAACATCTTGATATGGATGAAAAGGAGAAAACGTCCCTGTGTTGTAAGTTTAAAACAACAAAGACTGACCTCAAATAAATAATTGTCAGACGTGCCTTGGGTGTAGGACTCAGCCCGCCTGTCGTGCTTAGCAATTCAAATGGCTCTAATGCATATTTCAGTAAAAGAAACCTGCAATTATCTTTGCCGCACAAACAAACCTCTGGCTTTCTGAATTTCGTCATTAAAAACCCCAGACTCTCAGACAGTATTGCTCACCATTCCTTCCCTTCTTTCCCTCTCTCTTTTCTCTTTCTCTGACCTTCTCTCTCTTCTCTCGCTCTCTTGCCATCCCGTTAAGCCCCTTCCACCTCCCCCTGTCTCTTGCTAGCTTGGCCGTCTGCACTTCATATGGCCAGGGAGTATTATGAGTGTCATCCGTGTTTGTGTGCTCCCCTCCTCTCTTTCTCTCCGTGCTGACCTCCAGCTGCGTGCGCCTCCTCCCCCTTCACTGCTCCTTATCCTCCTTTGGCTGGCTGAAGAGCCACATCTGCGGGATGAAAGGTTCGGATGCCTCTCCTCTGTCCCTCTCTGACCTCTCTGTAGTCTGTGGAAAAGAAAGGCAGAGACCCTGCAGTAAATCCTGAAAGTGGTCCACACACACACACACACACACACACACACACACACACACACACACACACACACACACACACACACACACACACAAACACACACACACACACACACACACTCTACAGCCCTGGCCGTTGAGAGTACTCTCTGCAGTGCAGTATGGACGTGCTCTCTGAGACCTGTCTTGTTATGGTAACTCAGGTTAGCCTCCTAACAGGCTTGAAAAATGCTCGCTGTTCGCCGGGGAAATAGTGCAGCTAAGTTGGATTGTAAAACTATGACATGTGATAATAAATAGTGAATTATGACAGAGGAAAATGGACCATTTTTCTTTTTTCCTGGCAGAGGCTCAGTTCTATTCATCATCCCCATATGTCACAGGCCATAAGTGAAAAGGGAACATAGCTGTGACTGAGCCTCGACATTCAGAATAGCATTTTCAACCATATCATGTGTCATCGCTGCTTCATCTTTTGATACACTTGAAAAGGGAGCAGTCCTCTGTGATTTGAAATGCTTGCTCTTACCTGTTGGCCTGAGCATAGAATTACTAGATGAACGGAGATTGAGAGAGAGAGAGAAAGAGAGAGAGAGCTAGATACCTTAACTGTGATCCATGTCGAGATGAAATGGATCCCACTTCTCCATGCTCATGCGGTAAATTATCGCCGCGTTCCTCCGGTTTCCTCATTTCATCGGTGTAGTCTGTACTTCTCTGCTTTCGGACTGGAGGAGCGGGCACATTTTTTATCCTCCGCTTTCCCTCAAAGGCGGCAATTCTGTCAATCAAGACAAGAGTAGCCTGTGGAACACATGGAGCAGCAGGCAGCTCTCCCATCAGCCTCAGCTCCAGCCCTCACCCCAACTGGGCCCCTCTCTCTTCTCCTCTCTCTCTCTCCCTCTGTCTCTCCCTGTCTCCCCCTCTCCCCCTCTCTCTCTTTTCCCCAGCTCTAAGATCAGACAGGGCTTGTGTTTATGAGGGTACGATCATGTGTGATGTGTTAAGATGTTCAAGCTTAGTTCTGGTGAGCCCATGAAATGTCTTTCCGCTGTGGGCCTGTCCTCAGTGTTTTCAGAGCCAGGGGTTTGATGTGAGCACATTTCTCGCACATCCCCCCCCACACACACACACACATATACAGTACATACACACACACACACACACACAAATATACACATAGACACACACACAGATTCCCCAGTCTAAACGAAATTCCAGCACTTGCTCACTAGCAGAAGAGATGTGTCAGTGACCTGTTGTTTCATGACCTGGTCCTGTACGAGTGTTAAGCTGCTTAGGATGTGACCGACTGCCCAGCCTAGCCCAGCGTAGCACCCCCTTGTGGTGACCAGAGTCTCTACACCCTCCATGTCTCTTCCAGGGGCCCTAGGAAGAAAAAAATATGGCCGCCGAACGCAGCAAGACTCGACTGTGTGCCAACAGACTGCTTGTGGAGCCCCACATGACCATTAATCATGGTGCTATCTTGTGCGCGATGATGGAGAGCAGCCTCGTGCATACAGGCTGGGTCTTCACCTGTGAGGCTGAGGTCTGCTGAGCTATTCTTCATAGCGGGCAGCTGCTTGGCAGACGGGCATCCACACCTCTGCCAAATGGGGTACTCTGTCTGTGTGGGAGGACCAGGACTTTGCTCCAAGTCCCGGGGTTACTCTACATCAACAACTGTGGAATCTCTGACAGGCGTCGAGAGTCAGATGTTGAGGTTTACGGACTTCTCACGTTTCCTGTGAACAGCTTCACGCTTAATAAGACTGAAAATTGGCCATGTTGAAGTCATGTATTTTATATTCAACACTCCCAAAGTCTATAGAGAGTGATACCAACATTACCACCAACTTGATTCATATGGTACTTACACTAGTTTTCTTATTAGACAAAGGCTATACTTACTGCTGTGGCCTCACGGCTGATGAAATCTGTTTGACTGGGCAGATGTCTTATTCATTTGTTTTACATTTCCTTTCTTTTTATTCAGTTCAGAATCCCAGACGGCCCCGTCTATTAGCATAGATCTCTCCTTTGATTAACAGGCACGTTTGCCATTCACATATTCCATTCATGAAACTAAATATCATACGGATGCATCTCATGCATTGTGCCTTTGGATATTCATATGGGATTTGACTGTACCCAAAGAAAGATAGGGCAGTTGAGGGAAAAAAAAGACAATTATTTTCAGTTGGACGCCAACCTTAGTCCAGGTCTTATTAGAAGGCTGGTTGATAAATGTTCACCACACCATCCTATTATTTCCCCGAAGCCTGCCCTCTTTACATAACCATCTCTTTACATAACTATGTTAGTGTTTATAAGTTGGACAGCAAGCTAAATTATGTTGATGCTATCTAAAGTCAGTCCATAAGTTAAAAGCTCATGACAGGCCACTCTTTTTCTTCCTATTTCCTTCTTTTCTTTTCTTTTCTTATCTTTTCTTTTGCCTTGACACAGGCTTTGAGCTGGTTTCTTAATACCTGCTAATTCACTGGGGCCCTAAGTCTAGCTATGGTATCAGCATTCAACTCAATATCTCTTCCTCTTTCTCCCTTCCCTGGTGCATTTATTTTCATACTATTGGGGTATGATAGCATCTTAATAATTCATATTTAGAGTGTATACCCATGCGCTGAGAAATTCTGATTCATCCTGCTAGGAGCAGACTGCCCGCATCTTGCATCATTTAGGCCTCAGAGTTTGCTGTGGCTCTTCCATGCTTTTGGAGTTGAGCCATCAACGTTTTGCTGCTGGAAACTTTTTGCTGTGGACCCAGAGCCTGGACCTTTCCTCTGTTCTGACGACATGCCACTTTAAAGAGAGACAAGACCACAACTCGGAGGTTAAGGCATCTTTGATCTGCCTTCTGACTGCTGTCCAGGGACTAAGTGCTGACCAATTCGCTCCCATTTCTGCTGTGGTAATACGATTAGAGAGGAAATGAGAACATGTGTGTGTTGGTAGTATGTCTGTCTGTATGTGAATGTGCATATGTGTGTATATGTGTGTCTGTGTCTGTGTCTGTGTGTGTGTATATGTGTGAAAGTGTGTGTTTGTGTGTGTGCATGTGTGGGAGAGCAAGCCTGCTGTGTGACAGAGAGGCAGGCTAAATGTGGCTGTTGAAATTACTAGTTCTCTTGGCCTTCCTCTTTGTGTGTGTGTGTGTATGTGTGTGTGTGTGTGGTGAGCTAACCCTCCATGGCGTGGCTTAGTCCTTCCCTTCTGTTTTCCTAACAGTAATCCTGACCTTAAATAATATTGCACACTGATCTCTCATGAAGCTCATTTATCATACCCTGGCCGCCATTCGGCCCAGCTGCTCAGCTCTGACCAATCAGCCGACGATATGCTAATTCCCCTGCCCTGGTCATTAGCATATTCCTCTGGCCGTGTTCTAAACTGAAGACTGTGAGGCGTGTCTGTTTGGGAACCAACGTTCCGACTGTACCACACTGATGGAGCCTCGCAAGGAAAACTAGAAGAAACGCTCCCTCAGTGACCAAGCTCCTGCCCGGCTGGGCTGTAGACAGACACCCATCAGAAGGGTGTGTGAGGAGTAACAAGGTGCAGACATACCCTGAGCCATGTTCACTTATGTCCACCACACTTCTCTTTGTACGTCTGCACTATTTCTATGGTTTGCCCTGCCTGTGGGACGCCTGCCCAGAAGCTACAGAATAAAGAAATATAGATGTTAGCTTTATTTATTTATTTCTTCTTTTTTTTTCTTCTTTTTTTTCTCGTTCAACCCCGTGTTCAACCATGTACAACTTATACGAGTACGGCTGCCGGACACCACTGGCACTACGCATGGGAGAAATAGTACAATAGCGGTCGTGTGTGTGTTGTACTTTCGATGGCAACTCCCCTTGGGTGATGGCAGATCCTAGCCAGAGCTGGTGTCTCTTTTCTTCACACAAAAAAAAAAGAAAAAGAAGTTTGAGTGTTTTCTGGAGCTTGTGCTTGTCATGGGATGATAAATATAGCCTAGGCGAAACCAAAATAAATGGGTGGGTTCTGAAATGCACCGAGCGCCGGAGCCACAGAGAGAGGATGCGGCCAGCGCTGCCCACTGACAAAACAGCAAGCGGCCCCGCCGGTGGAAATAGCCACCAGGGCCCTCGCCTGATCTAGACAAGCACGCCTGGGCCGACAGGGGCATTATCCAAACAAGTGAGGAAATAGCTGCAGTCCTTAACCACATTAGACACCAGAGGAGAGGTGGATGGAGGCGGATGGAGGCGGTGGGAGGAGGGGGTGGCCTCGTTATGCTTAGTCACTCTCCCACATAGCTCACTTCCTGTTGTCATAATAGCAGGTTTGCGTGGTGTGGCGCAACGCGGTGCTGCGCGGCACGGCGCGTACCTTGCCCTGAGTGCAGGGTTAGCCGAGTGAGCGCCTAAATTAACCCCGGCACTGTTGGGGACTCGCCCATGCTTGCAACTAATTTCACTAGCCGTGGGCTGACGTAATGACATGGGGTAATTATAGGTTCCCGGGGTCTAATTCTGTGCTGATGCCTTCGCTGAAGGTGTGCTGTTATACCCAGAGGCTGTTGTCAGGGTCATGTAAGCTTAATGGACAGCTCTGAAATACTTTTTTTTCTAAAAATGCCTGCTTTTTTTCCCAAAATGCCTGCTTATTTTGGAGGGGTGTATTTTGAATATCAGAACATGCAGTGTTGACAATAAAATGCAACTAAATGCAACATTTTATCATCCATACACTGTACTGAATAAAACCCAGGAACTGTTTTGTATGCCTGTAAAACTGAATAAGGTTTCTTAAAAGCAGATATTATCGGTGGTTATTTACTGCATTTATTTCACGGTGAGACCAGCAAATTTGTGGAGCATTCCTGTAAGTGACAGCCCTGTCAGTAGATTGTCAGGGGGGTTGGAGGGGGGGAGTGTCTTGTTCAGGGAGCTTCCAGAAGGCCTCAGCTGCAGGCCCCTGACATGAGCCTGTGTTTCCACAGGTGGACGAGTCATAGCAGGCAGACCCTTCTCCCCCACCACAGCCATCCAGCCTGACAGCCTGCAGAAGAGGAGGAGGAGGAGGAGGAGGAGGCACTGCAGAGGCCTGAGAGGCGTGGGGAAGGGTGGGGAAGACTGTCTGGAGATCATTGCCTGCAGGAGATGCCATTAAGGGGTGAAGTAGTCAAATGCTCCCTTAGAATCTGCCAGCCAGCCACAGACAGGCAGACCCTTGCGATAGGGGATCCTTTACGGTGCTAAGAGCCTCCTCCTCCTTGCGGTGGGCTGAGCAGTTTTACTCACGGCGTCCGTCGGGGCTCGTTGTGCGGACCCTGCAGACACGTCCGAAAACCCACGAGCGAGTGTTTATCTGTAGGATCCCGCCGCTAACAACCAAACCCCCTTGCGCTCTCCCGCTGCCCGTCTCACTGCTCAGGCCTGGAAGTCAGATATCATGACAGTTCTGTGCGTTTGATGAGGCTAGCGTGTGGAACCCTCCCCACCCAACCCCTCCTCCCCCCCCCACACACACACAGACACACACCACCACCACCACCAAACGTTCCGTGCAGAGGCTCCTGGGAGCGGGGTGAACCACCTGGTAGCCCGTGGTCATTATCTTTCATTTCATTCAGTGTGTGTGTCAGCTGACAAAACGCCCGGGTTTATGAAAACACCTTGGGTGTTAGCGCTGTGAATGGCTCCTTTGTTTTTGCATTCCTGTGTTGTGTGAACACTGTTATCGTTTCCTTGGCTGATAATTACTGAAGCAACTCAGGGCTCCGCTGTTATTCCACTGTGCCTGCCGGGCCTATCCGCTCCGGTGGTGGTGCGCGCGGACCTTGACACTAATGGCACCTGACACCCACTTTAGAGGCTTTCAAACACATTCAGGCTGTAATTTGCCAAACTTTTAAAACCAAGAAGAGAGGAAAGGAGGGAGAGAGAGAGAGAGACAGATAGACAGAGAGAGATAGAAAGAAGAGAGAGAGAAACTGTGTAAAAGAAAATTTGGGGGGGAGGAGGGAAAAAACAACACAAATAAAGTGAAGAAAGTTTTTATTTTTCTTGAGATAATTTGAAACAGGTTGAATGTCTAAGAGTGGTGTTCCTCCGAGTGATTGTCAAGCAACTGGAAATTAAGCCCATGGGTATGAAGCTTATTATTCTAGCAGTGGCTTTGAAGGCTTGAAGGGGTTATGTAAGACATCTTTATTGTGCTGAGTTCAGCTGGTGTGTGTGTGTGAAAGGGTTCTGATGCCTCCCCAATTAAAGTCATTAGTGCAGTTATTGTACTTACATTGAGATAATAACAAATGGTTTGGCACTGCAAAATGGTTTGTTCACTCTCATTCATCCCGCCTTCAAAGCGCTGGCTGTGTGAGGGCTGCTCGCTGCTCCTTGTGCCCTCATGTCAGGCTGTGAACTGATGAGTCTGTCTCTCCCTCCTTCTCTCTCTCGCTTTCTTTCACTTTCTCTCTCTCTTTCTCTCTCTCTCTCTTCCTCTCCCTCTCTGTAATAACAGTGGCAACAGTGTTCATTGTCATTTGGGGTGTGCTGGTTAAGTTGGTAAAAGGCCACCAGGACCAAAGCACTTCAGAACCTGCAGGTGTGGATAATGTTTTTTTTTTTTTTCATGTTAAGTGGCAGTCAAGGAGGTAGCTTGTGTATGTGCGTGAGAGACGGAGAGAGTGCATGTGTGTATATATGTGGTTTTCAGTGTGAATGTATGTATGTATGTATGTATCTATGTGTGTGTGTGTGTGTGTGTGTGTGTGTGTGTGTGTGTGTGTGTGTGTGTGTGTGTGTGAGTGTGTGTAAGTGTACGTGTGTGTGTGTGTCTGAGAGAGACAGAGCGAAAGAGAGCCTGATGAGTGGTGTATAATCAAGGCCACCACTGATCCGTGTGCTCATATCAGCTGTCCTTTCCCCCTTTTTCTCTGGCTTTGTTCCCACCAAGGGCAGCAGGCTTACGCCCCCCACCCATCCAGACCCCTCTGTTTACCCAACACAATACTAAGGCTCTAAACTTCTTTAGTTGTATGGAGAGGTGGGGGTGGTTGGTTTAGAGGGGAAAGATTTACCTCAATTTGATCAGTGAGGGAGCCTCTTTCATCTGTGCGGAGGTCTAATGCCCTTAACTGGCTTAACCTGGCTCAACTCCTCCTGCTATACTCCCGCCCCCTGCCCCCTGTGCTTGCCCCCTGCCCCACGGATTTCTGGGAGCAACTGTGTCACTGGGCCCCTCTGTGGACAGAGCCTCTGGGAAACAGCTGGAGACAATATGAGAGAGGAGCTTCTTGTTTTACATGTCAATACACATTGGCATGAAATCTTGACATGGAAAACACATGCTCATTGATAAAAAGGGGAAGGATCATTACTAGTTTGACATTCCAGCTGCTTAGGAAAACTTTTTTTCCACTTTGCATGATACCT
>NC_045157.1:16712649-16722649 GCF_900700415.2 Clupea harengus | reverse complement strand
CCTGATGACAGTGGCGTGATTGATGCTGTGAGCTCAGGCCTGGACAGGGGTCACATCACCATGGTCTCTTGATAAAGCAAAAGTCCAACCGGTAAGTAATTAGTCAAGACCGTTAAGGATCTGTCTCCTTTTAACGTCTCCTTTTAACGTTTAAAGGATAAACGTGTATTTGTAGATAGAGGTATATGTATAGTATAAAAAGGTAGCGCTTAAAGGATAAATTAGTATTTGTAGTTATATGTGTATTTATTGTATAAACAGTTCGCATTTAAAGGATAAACATGTATTTGTAGGTAGAGGTGTATGTATAGTATAAACAGGTAGGGGATAAACGTGTATTTGTAGGTACAGGTGTTTTTATCGTATGAACTGGTAGAGTTTAAAGGATAAGCGTGTATTTGTAGGTACAGGTGTATTTATCGTTTAACTGGTAGCGTTTAAAGGATAAGCATCTATTTGTAGGTACAGGTGTATTTATCGTATTAACAGGTAGTCAGTTTGGTTCAATCCTCTCTGTCGCTTCTACCTACAATGGTAATGTTTAGAAATATCCTTTTAGTGAACTTTTGTAGGCAGAAAATATGTTGAAAATGTCATGAAAATGCTTTCAGGTGATAAGATGAATCCCCTCTTACTTTCTACAATGATGTAAGCAAGCAAGCAAGATGATCCATACATCTACTGTGATCGATAGATGTTCTTGTATTCACAGCTTAGACAAACCATCACCAATCTTCTGAACTAACTTACAGTATTGTGCAACCTATGTCGTAGCATTTAGCATTAGTTTTGCCTTAAATTAGTTGTGCAATTAAATAATTAATTGCACAGATTTTGATTTGTGCAAATAAAGCATTTCAGTCTAGAAAATTGAGAGGAAGCATCCACTCCTACAACTCAAGCCCTCAGTGTTCTTTTCACTCATCTATTTTATGTGTTTTAGGGAATGCATCTGGACTGGTGCTTTTAGGAAGACAGAGAAGACATTTTATTTCTGTTATTTCTCTCTCTCTCTCTCTCTCTCTTTCTCTTTGTGTGTGTGTGTGTGTGTGCACATGTTCTCAGGATATGGCGTCTTAGGGGAGGCTCTGCTTCAGCTCTTTGCCAGGCAGGAGACAGGAGCTTGTCCGCTCACTAGAGTTTGATCTGCTTTCACACTGGGAGCAAGAGGTGCTGGATAAGAGAGGGAGGTAAAGACCGGACGCTCCCTCAGGTATAAGCAGCTCCCTTAACACACAGACACAGACACAAACACACACACACTCATACACACATACACACACCCTCACACACACATGCACTCTACACATACATACACATTACACACACACACACACACACACGTGGCATAATTCAAACATTTGTTTAAAAGTGTTGCGTTTTTCCCCCCACAAAGGCAGTCGCCTGGGGAAAAGCACCGTGCACCACCCCTCCTTGTTGATTCGTTAGCGGGCAGACGAGTGGCACAGAGCCCTGTGCTGGGAGCCACGCTAAGGCACGCGCTTGAAGAACAACACTCTGCCGTCCTGGGAGAGGAGTGCACACAGACCCCCCACCCCCCAAAAAGAAAAGAAAATAGAGGAGACGAGAGAGAACGAGAGAGATGGAGATAGATGGAGTGAGTAGAGAGATTGTGTATGAGAGAGAGAGAGAGAGAAAGGAGGAGTGAACACTCAAGAAATGGGAACAAGAGATGGGAAAAGATGGGGAAAAGTGGAAACCCAGACACAGAAGAGGAGGGACAGAACGCCGCAGCATGAGGCAATGAGACGTGTGTGTGTGTGTGTGTGTGTGTGTCTGTGTGTCTGTGTGTCTGTGTGTGAGTGTGTGTGTATATTAGGGGGCTGTTTTGGAGTTTGGAGGTGAAGCGAGAGAGAGTAGTGGGAGGGAGAAACAGGAGGGAAGGAGTGATGGAGAGAGGGAGAAGGGCAGGCCCACTGCTCTCTGAGGAGCACCGGAGGACTCTCTGGAGCTCTTCTTGGAGCAGACCCTCCTCCTAATTAATCAGACCTGGCTCCTGTAATCCAGTCGTAGGATCTCTGTCTATCTGTGCACAGCGAGAACAAAGCACACGCCTATTAATATTTTAGTGTTCTTTTTATCTCAATACTAACACCGCTCAATATGGTTTTGGTTGGGGTAGGTAGGGGAGAGAGAAGGGGGGTGGGATGGGGATGAACAAGACTTCTATTCTCAAAGCTTGTCTGTGTTTGTCTGGGAGTTCCACAGTATGGGAAAGATAGCAGGTGCCTCAGTGTGCTGCCCTGATGATGATGATGGAGAAGATGATGAAGATGAAAGGAGCATCTCTCAGTCTCAGAGCTCAGTCCATGATCATTCTCTACACTGGGAGTCACTGGGAGTGGAAAAGTCAGTGGAAAAGAAAAAAGAAAAACAATGATAAATTCAGCTTATTGCAGTTCTAAAATTATTTATTTCAGAAATGAATTATTTCCCCATCTTTTTTCTGCCAGATATGTCTCGCAGGCAAGCCACTCTTGGAAAAGCTCTGAAACATTTTATTTATAAGTTATAGTCTTATCAGATCAGGCCAAAGGGTTCAACAAAATGTTTTTTATACACTTAGAGACTGTATGCTACTCAGTGGTTCCTCACAGTGGGACAACAGTGATGCTAGGTTTCGTTTTAGTTTTTTATCTGAGTTAGAACCAGCCAAAACTAAAGACGTAAGGATACCGGTGGGTAAGATGAGGGAACCAGTGCCTCCAAGAAAAAGAAAAGTCACCGAATAATAATGAAATCGCATTGAGAGATAGAGTATGATTTGGCATAAAATGCCAATAACTCCAAGAAATACTCCTTATTCCTTGGTGATGTTTGTGGCTGGGTAGATCATCTTATGAACGTATGGCCTGTTTTGGTATCCACCATCCTACCAAAGCATCTTTCCAAGTGTATAGGCCTACCGAAGAACACTCACCCAAGCATATAAATGAGATTATGATTAATGTTCCTACTGAACTGCACATGAGGGCAGAGGCATCCTCCTTTGAATATCAATGAAATGAGCACATGGAAATCTATCTTGCTGTAGTCATTAATTAATTCTGTATTTCTGCTGTTTAAAGTTACTTTTTAATCTCATCTAATCAATGAACACTTGTACAATTAAAATCATCTATTTTATAGCAGTCTAGACAAACCATCATGGGAAGTATGCCTCTCTGACTACAGTATGAAGGGATTCTGGATGGCAGTGGATTGTTTGTGGGGCCAGAGGGATCTCTTTGCTATCAGTTGGTTCATCTTCGGGTCCCAATTTCGATATGCATTTCATTGTGTTTTAGTTTGTTTTGATGTTTCGGGGGGGGGGGGGATCTGACTCCACAACATTATAGACCATTAGACATCGCTGATGTTTATGGCTAGACATTAGTGCTACTTTTATTTTGAAAGCCTATAGCCCAATTTAAATAGACTGGGATTTTATATAGAGGTCTACTAAGGTGGAGAGCACAGGAAGAGACCCATAATTGCTTCCTTAATTGAAATTTCACGCTGCTGTCCTGTGGGAAGGGAGCCATCTTCATAAACCTGGATGAAGAAATCCAGAAGACACTATGTGGGGATGGTTCATGGAGATATTTAGCCAGGCCTGTTATGGCCCCAGATGTTTAATACACTTAATCTAGTCTTAAATGAAATGTATTATTTTTACACCTCCCTAGAGGGGACCCTTCCCCTCCCTCCCCTCCCCTCCCCTCCCTTTCCCCTCCCCTCCTCATCCCCACCCCCTCAGCATGTAATCATCTCATAGGTAGCCATACAAGGACCACAAAGAAAGAAAGAAAGAAAGTCATTAAAATTCAACATGTATCCCACACATTACAGTAATTATGCCCCAACAATAGGGCCAAGCATGGACCCAGTGGAGGAGATCCGCACACACAATGGCCAAGGCCTTCCTCTACATGCTGTCCGCTCCAACGCAGATTAATTGCTTCTTTGTAGTGCCGTGATGGAGAACGGGAGCGATATACCTGTTTGGCTGTTTGGCAGGGGCATCCAGAACTAACCCCCTCCTGCCACCCCCCCCCCCCCCCCCCCCCCCCCCCCAGCCCAGCCCCATGGGAAACAGGAGTTTGTTCTTTCTTGGGCCCTGGAGGGGGGAAAGATGTTGTTGTTGTGTGCGTGTATGTGTGTGTGTGTGTGTGTGTGTGAGAGGGGGGTGGGCAAGGTGGAGGGGGCATAGAGCCATCGGGAGATCTCCGGGCAGTCGTGGGCAGTCAGCTGTAAAAAGCCATTCAGAGGGAAAACGCCAGGCATCCTTTATTTATTTTGGGCCTGAAATATTTATCTGTCACATGGGCCGCTTCAAATGGGACTGTCAGTCTCCACTGCCCACTCAAGGGTGTGGACATGTTGCTGGGGGCAGCCAGCACGCACCGTTCTCCAGTGAATAATTGCTGGAATTTCCCTTTTGGGAGCTGTGAACTCTGACCCCCACTCCTACCATGCCTTGTTTCTTTCTGCATCACGGCTGGAATTTTTAAGAAGTCTTGTCTTCCAATGGGGGGGGGGTTCAAGCATTACTTGTACATTCACAAACACAAACACACCATCTCTCACACACACACCGTTTACCGTTTACCTACACAAACACACACACACATAGGTACACAAAGTACACACACTCTCACTCACTCCCTCTCTCCCTCACAAACACACACTTGTGAGCCCATGCAAATAAATTATTCATATCTGTTCTCCAAGATGAAAACCCAATCAAGCTGAAAATCTCTGTCTTGCTTCACCTCTGTGATGATGCCTGAAGTGAGCGGTTAATGTGGCGCTCGCCCCTCCGACACCTGATTGTGTTGACACTCAGAAGCAGACACACCTACCCTGACGTTAATAGCAGCTCTAATCTGGTCTAATCTTCTAAACGATTCGACGTAGTGTGCATGAGAGAGAGACATAATGCAGTGTGAATGAAATGGAGGTGAAACCTGATTGCTTTTAATTGTTTTGTTTTTATTTTTTTATTTCTTTTCCCTCTCTCTCTTTTTCTTTCCTCAGTGCGCTCGTCCGCTTGAGTGTCTCTTCGGGGAGCTGGCTGTGTGTTGTCATGCAGATAAATAGTCTAAAGCAAACAACAACAGTGGAGCTGTGTTTGCTGGAAGCACACAGCACAAGTTGACTCAGACGTGAGGGGGGTCAGCTGGGAATGAGGTGTCTCAGCTTATTCCTCTATGTGATGTGGAGAACTCACTCTTCAGGGCTGTGCAATAGCAGCAGCCTCGAGTCTCAGACCGGCACGCTGCCTTTGCAGCTGCCTGGCATCTCTGCTCACAAGCCCCAGTGTATATGATGGGTGTTAATTCTATGTTTTTAGATTTAGTCATTTAGCAGACGCTTTTATCCAAAGCGACTTACATATGTGCGACTTACAATGTATACACATTTTACATTTACACTGATGGCACACTGCACATCAGGAGCAATTAGGGGTTCAGTGTCTTGCTCAAGGACGCTTCGACAGGGACAGGGAATCGAACTAGCATGTTAATTCCAGGATGAAAAATGCTGAAATGTCTAGGAAGTTACTTTAAAATGTAAACATCTGCTGGGCTGTGCTTTGTGCGCTTGCTCACCAAACACTTGTGTTGCTGTGCTGTTTGCAAACTCACAACTCAAGCCTTGTTTATCCTTAGAATTTTCCCAAGACAGATTAAGGCACTCTCTAAATGCATATGCTGTCCAAATACACTTGATTCCAAGACACACACACACACACACACACACACACACACACACACACACACACACACACACACACACACACACACACATAGACACAGGCTAAGGCAGACCACACAGCCAACACAACACAACACTACACCACACAACACAACACAATGAAATGCATGGGCAGGAATCTTGGGCATGCATAATTAAGGGGCACCTTGTTTGGAAGAGAGTGCATGTCGCCTCTGGATGTGCACGCCACATCCCCAGAAAGGAGCTTTGAATAATGAAGAGCGTCACCTATGCAAAATGCAGGAGATGAGGAGGCCCTGCCTCCGTGATGAGTTGCGCGATCGCCTCCTGTCATCCGCCATGGAAACCTGTGCTCGCTGGCCTGGCCTGCATCTCCATACTGCTGGTGGGCTATTATGCTACCCCTTCCAAGCACACACAGACACACAGACACACACACACACACACACACACACACACACACACACATACACACACACACACACACACACACACACACATACATTTCTACCCAGACTCCATCACCTCCATCACCAACCCCCATCTCCCCTCAAATCCAGCCCCCAACCCCCAACCCCCATGTAGGCACACGCTTCAGAGTAAGACAGCCTGATGGACGTGTGATTCGGGGGACAGATTGGAATGTTTATGTAAATGCCTCAATGTGCCTTTGTCTTCTCTTGCCAGATATTAAAATTCCTCTGTGATGCTCTAAAGCGGCAGAGGCCGAGACACCACAAGCAAAGAGGGAAGGAAGAGCTCTTCACATGACCTCCCGCCGGTGCGGTAACCGTTGGCAGCCGTGCGAAGCATCTCCACCTGACCCCTCTGCCATCCTCCACGGACAGTGGTCAGCGTGGGTCTTGGGCCGCTGTTTTGTCTGTGATCGCTCTCATCTTCAGATGTGCAGACAGGTGCGTTATGATCAGAGGTTCTGCCGAGTCCGCCGCTCCCATGTTATACCTGTGTTACACTCTGTTTCTTATTGTGCTCTGTGGAGGGAAAAATCAATGAATGGAGGGCGAAGGGGGGAACAAAAGTGAAAAGATGAAAAAGGACAGCTAACCAGATCAGATTTTTTGAGTCCTCTATTAGTCCCTCCTCTCTCTCTTTCTTTCTCTCCTCCCTCTCTCTCTCTCTCTGTCTCTCTCTCCCCTTCTCCTTCTCTTCTTTTGGCTGTACAGGAGCACTGGCCATACAAATGATTAAATAATAAATCACAAGGTGGTCGTTCTCCGGGCCGGACAGAATGGGCTTCACAGTCAGGCAGACAGAGGGATAAATAATTCACACGCAGGGCTGAGATTAAACCAGCACTCTGGAAAAGGAGAGGAATTTCAGCGCTGCAGTCTCCCAGGTGCTGAGAAGGGGCTCTGGGATCAACACTGTGTTTTGAGTGTGTGTGTCTCTGTGTGTCTGTGTGTGTGTGTGTGTGTGTGTGTGTGTGTGTGTGAGTGGAGGGGTGTTGGATCATCTCTAAAGGGATTGAACAGAGAGAGGCTGGTGGCCTCTGTGCTCAGGGAGAAGTTGGACATGAATAAGTAAAGTGGAAAAGTAGCTAACCATGTTCAAAACCTGTCTCACCGTGCTCCGTGTGCCTGTATGGACTGTGTGTATGTGTGTGTGTGTGTGTGTGTGTGTGTGTGTGTGTGTGTGTGTGTGTGTGTGTGTGTGTGTGTGTGTGTGTGTGGTTGAGTGTGTGAGTGTGTTTTTGTACCTGTGTGTGGCAGTGTGTCTCTGTGTCTTGTACCTGTGTGTGGCAGTGTGTCTCTGTGTCTTTGTGTGTATGTGTGTCTTCCTACTTGTCTGTGTGTGTAACTGTACATGTGTGTTCGTACATGTGTGTTCTTAGTCTGTTTGACTGCTTGTTCTTGTATGTGTGTGTGTGTGTGTGTGTGTGTGTGTGTGTGTGTGTGTGTGTGTGTGTGTGTGTGCTAGATGGACTCTTGGACTTCATCTGGGTCATCAAAGCAGTTGGGAAAGTGCTCATATGTTCTATTCACAGACCAGTGTTGAACCAGAAGCACACACACTTCCAATCTGCTGCTCCAAGCATCCTGCACCATATGTCTCTTTCTGCTGATTTGTTGAACAACCTTAACATTGCATTATTCATCAGGATCATTGTTGAATTTGATTAGCTTTGATAAAAAATGACAGAAAGCCTTTGACTGTGCTGCACTGGTTTGACAGACCTGTAGAATGTTCTATAGAAAGACCGTCTTATACGACATGTTCGTTTTTGGTGAGGTGTTGAATGCTTTAGATTCTGCTTTTTAGTCCCCATCCAAAGTTTCTATTCCCTATAGATGTGTGTCAGTGGTGTGTGTGTGCATGTGTGTGTGTGTGTGTCAGTGTGTGTGTCTGTGTCGGTGTGCATGTGTGTGTGTGTGTGTGTGTGTGTGTGTGTGTGTGTGTGTGTCTGTGTGTGTGTGTGTGTGTGTGTGTGTGTGTGTGTGTGTGTGTGTGTGTGTGTGTGTGTGTGTGTGTGTGTGTCTATGTGTGTGTGTTGTGCACTCACCCTGCAGTGCTCCTCACTGTTGTTCACACTCCTTTCATTAAAAGCATGTTATTTAGTGCCCAGGGGTTGTTGTTGATGAAAATTGTGGGTAAATGTTTCTTTTTCTTGCTGCTGCCACTGGGAATATTTAATGGTCCTAATTAGACCTATGCGCAAACACGCAAGAGGAAATGCACTAATGATGTTCCACACTCACTTCTGTGTAAGCCAGCAAGCAGACAGAGCTGACCCTGTAGATAAATACACACAGATGAGAGAGGGGGAGCGGTGGAGGACAGACATGGAGAGAGGGGAGAGAGGAAAGAGAGGGAGAGAGAATTCTATTGAATAGTCCTAGTGGCTCTGCCTTAGCCTGACAAAACCAGACAAGTCACCAGCACCTGAGCATGTCATTAGTTCTTAGCTCAAATACAAGGTAGAGCAGTGGTCAAATGTATAGCAGAGCTGTACTTTCCACGGGGTGGTGCCTGTGCATTAGAGGGTGGGGAAAAATACAAACCCAACCCACCCCATTGGACCAGACACTTGCCAAAATCTCACCTAATTAAGTTTGGACCTGCATTTTCATTTGTTAATCACTTAAGTGCTTCCAGGATAACCCGATATCCAAAGGTCTGGTCCCAGAAGCCCCAAATGTCAAAATGCAATTATATGCATGATTAGCCTGACCCGCTCCCCACTGCCCCCTTCGCCTCCGCCCAGAGGAGCTGACAACTGCTGGCATGTTTATTTTGATGAGATTAGGTGCGCGGGGGTCTCACTGTGTGCGGTAGGGCACGGCACCCCCATCTGGCAGCTCCGGGAACTAAAGCACGAGTGCGGGTGGGGTGAGGGGGTGTGTGTGTGTAGATGTGGATGTGAGAAAGAAGAGAAAGAGCGAGCGAGCGAGAGAGTGCATGTGATGGGGATGAGGAGAGGGTGTCGTGTGCAATCATAGGTGCATGGAAGGCGGGCAATCTTTAAATCAGCTTTGGGTGGAAAGGGAGTTGGGGGAATTGGCGGTGGTGGCAAAATAAATAAATAAGCAGAGAATAAAACAATTTATGCTGCTTAAAGGATAATATGATCAGGAATATTAATCAAATCATCTTGATCCTGGGCCGGCTTTACTTTGTGGCGCTTAGTGGCGGAGCAATCCCCTTTAATCTGATTGCAGTGAGATAAGGCGGCTTTAGCCCTGCCATTGTGTAGCGCTGATTAGGGGAGCGCAGGTCTCTCTCTCTCTCTCTCTCTCTCTCTCTCTCTCTCTCTCTCTCTCTCTCACTCTCTCTCTCTACTTTTCACTCTGTGTCTCTCTCTTACCATGGTCACGCCAGCACTCACAGGCAGTGCACCAGGACACACACACACACACACACACACACACACACACACACACACACACACACACACATACATACATATATACATACACACATTGGCAAAACACACACACACACACCACATATAGAAGGATACATCTGCATGTACACACATACACACACTCTCTCTTACAGATACACAAACACAGAGAGAGAGACACATGCAAACGCAAACACGAGCATGCACGAACACAAGTAAACACACACTTGCTCGAGTTTGCAACTGATTGGTCACTAACAATATCATACCCATTCAACCCTGATTTTATCTTTGTTTGGCATTCGTGTGCCTCAGAGTGTGTTATTCACAACCTGCCTTCTGCGTACTGAATAGACTGAATAGACTGCATTTTTTTCTGGGACTGGGACTGATACT
>NC_045157.1:16662649-16707649 GCF_900700415.2 Clupea harengus | reverse complement strand
TTGCTGATCATTACCCCTCAGCATCTCTCGATCATTATCATTTATCCATGGAGATGTTGTATCTGCGGCCATTAGCGTGTGTAGAGGGGCCAGAGGGCGCGGCTCCCTGATGAAGATGGATCTGTCTGGCTGCAGGGTGAAGGCTCGGCCCCCCGGCCCATAGACAGCGCCTCCCCCCCCACACACACACACCCCGCGGTCAACGGCAGGGGTCAGGGGAGCGGCCGGCGCTTTGTCAAGATTAGCCTGATGGGGCATCAAGGGCGAGGACAGGCCTGAGAGGTTGTATGTAGTCTATATGTAGCTTAATTAAGGCCCACCGTCCTCATCATCACCCCTAACAGGCCGTCTGCCAGCAGAAGGGGAGAGGTGGACAGGCCCGCAGATGAATATAAATGAAGGACCAAATGTCACGTCTCGCACCGATCCGTCAGCATCGCATTGTGGGCTCCGTGGAGGGGGATTCAGAGCGTGGAGTGGAGCGATTTAGCGCACAGAGTCACAGCCACTTCCATTCTTTCATCTCTCCCAAATGTGGCCTTTGTCGGCTGGTAGATAGATTTGTTGGTTGCGCAACGGTTTAATGAATTTGCATCGAGGGTTTAGTACAAATGTCTGAAAATATTTGGCTTTGGTTCCGCAAACTGTGCCGACATTGTGTTTTGCCAGCTAATTGTGACAGTGTTAATTATTAAAGAGCAATTCAAGTTCCCGTGTTGTGAGTCAGGGTATAGCTCAGTGGTGCTGTGAATTGGAAGTAGGCAGGCTCCGAGGAGGCCTGGAAAAGAATTTTATTCATCAATATTTCAAAGTTAATTATTATCTCAAAGCTGTGCCATATTATTCCGGGGGAGAGAATATGGGTTTTCATCTCTTCCCATCTTGCACTGTCTTACTTGTTCCTCTCTCTCTCCCTCTTTCTCTCAGTCTCTCTCTCTCCCTCTTTCTCTCAGTCTCTCTCTCTCCCTCTCTCTCAGTCTCTCTCTCTCACTCTTTCTCTCAGTTGCTCTCTCTCCCCTTCCGCCCAGTCTCTCTTTTTTTCTGCTGCAGTCATTGTTTTTGGGTGACCTGTTGTGCCTCATCTTTGGCCTCCATCTCAGTTCCCACACTCGCAGTCCGCACACAGGCACCCCTCTCAAACCCAACTGAACTACTGCAGCACTGGGCACTTTAATTTGATATCCTTTTTCTAGCAGTCTGCTGTGTAGCGACCAATGCTACCATAGCGATCAAATATTACAGTTGGAAATATATTTAAATAGTGTGGTAATTATTGTAATGGGTATTATAATGGTTTTCTGTGTGTACCCATATCTTTATCTGTAGTTGCTTGTTTGTCTGTGCATGTGGCTGTGTGTAATGCATATGTTGTTTGGGTATTGTACTGTGTGTGTGTATTTAATTTAAGATGGGGTTTAATAGTTGATGAGGATGTTAACAGTAGTCTGTAGTTCTGTAGTGGGATGGGATTCAAACAAAGGAACACAATGAATAGCCTCTCCAAAAGAAATAAATTAAACTACGAACTATGCATATATATATGCAAGAGAGCAACAAAATAGACAGACAGAGTGTGTCAGACAGACAGAGAAAGAGATGGGGGAGAGAGAGAGAGAGAGAGAGAGAAAGAGAGAGAGAGAGAGAAAGAACATTTAATAAACAAGTATCTGGTTAATATTGCAGAGTTGACCATTGGGCAGTCACACCAGATAACACTGACACAGCATTTAAAAAAATAATCCTTTTTGGAGGGCGGGTAAGAATGGGTAGAGATAGGGGTCAAAATATCTGTCTCTGTGGGTATGTGTGTGTGTGTGTGTGTGTGTGTGTGTGTGTGTGTGTGTGTGTGTGTGTGTGTGTGTGTGTGTGTGTGTGTGTGTGTGTGTGTGTGTGTGTGCACATGTGTAAATCTGTGTGTCCTAATTCCTAATATGAATGTGTCTGTACAGACCAAGTAAAAACCCAATATGTAATATGAATGATGGTCTCCATGATATCATAATTGGTTTGTTTTGTGTGCCTCTCATTATGTTGTGCCTGTGTGTATTAATCTAATAACTGCATATTGCCTGTGGGATTCATTAGTTGATAAGCAGGAGTAGAGGCGGCAGGGGTCAGCCTTGGGCCCAGCTGAAGGCCCCAGGGCCGCCTGCTCCACAGATGCATCATAGGAACCCTGCAGTGAGAGGCCCTCAGGGGCAGAGGGGCCTCGCAGTGTTGGCTCTGCTCTCGGGGAGACTGTCTGCGCTTCCAATCAGATGTTTAACACAGACATCCACTCGCAGTCGTTTTAAGATCAGTGGGGGATTTTCAATTCAGTTGTTTCTTGTTCTCCTTGGGAGTGGACAGCATCGCGTCAGTGTTCCTTGTGCAATGCTGTAACACCCGCGCTACAGCACTACCCTATGTTTTCCCCTACTGTTGTTACACGAGGAAACACAGGAGGACACCATTAGAGGATCGGTTTAAACTGCAGTACAAACAGGTACACGCTGTGCTTGTCTCTCCCTCTCTCTCTCTCTCCCTCCTTCTCTCTCTCCCTCCCTCCCTCCCATCATTACCACGTGCTTCCCCCCATGGAGCCGACTACGGTGAAATTGGTAGGTCTGCGCATCTCCATGTCTCCGAGGTAAATGCTCACAGCATAAACCAGTAATTTTGTCATCATGTAGCACGCTGCAGACAACGTTATTACAGATGTCGTCGCTATTGGAGGGGAGTGGAATGCCTCTTTGTCTGTATGTGAGAGTGTGTGTGTGTAGAGGGGGGTGTGTTATCATCATTACATAATTCTAGTGTATTGCCCCATGTATAACCCTATCATTAGTATTACATTTTAATCATCTGTGCAGGCACCGCGGGTGGTAGTTGTGGTGATGAAGGGTGGTAGGTGAAGGCAGGAGGGGGGTATATTGGGGCGAGTCGGGGTGTTTCTTACGAGCTGCGTGGCCCTGTAATCATCCGGTGCTCCTAATCACAGACACGTCTGAAAGAGACAACGCTTAAAGACTGCGTGGCACAGTCAATTACCGCCCTTCTCTCTGTAGATGGTGTTTGATTTCTGCAGTCTGCGGTTGAGCCATGAGCCAGACCGGCAGCACGGCAAGCAGAGGAGAGGAAGAGGGACCGCGCTGGTGCCATGGCCAAAGACTAGAGGCAAAGGATGTAGCAATACAGTAGCAATTATGTAGTGACACAGAATAAGGTTGACAGAAAGATACATATCATCCTTTTTATTTTGTTGGAAAGGTCACAAAAAGAGGTTATTATGTCATGACATTATTGATATTGATCATTATCTTAAAAATAAAAATAAAACAACAACTTCGAATCACTATTTGGCTTTTAGAATCCTATTGCCAATATAATGTGGAACGACTTTACCGCCTGAATGCAGTTCTGTTGTAATAGCATGTGAAGGAATAGGCTAATGCATAGGTGATGTGATTTTTTCTTGATTGTCTCATGAGAAGCCTCTTAAGGCCATGCTAGCGTAGTAAGACAGAGCATTACACTCCTCTTAAATGTTTGTACACAGCAAGTATTCCTGTGGTGATTCAGTCACTCACACAGGTCTCTAGATCACAGACTCCATTAAAACCTTTGCACTAAAGAGAAACTCAAGTGGGGGGGGGAAAAGCGTGTGCCAGACTCGGTTTGGAGAAGAACTACTTCTAAATGACAAGCACATTTCAATTGGGAGGTTTTGAGATAGGAAATTCACACACACACACACACACACACACACACACACACACACACACACACACACACACGCCATACAAACTGTCAAAAAAAAGAGGCATTACCTGCGCTGGGGACATTTGGCTCGTCAAGGGTGAGCAGCTGAACAAATTAAAGAATAGAGGATGACAATGTGACTACAGATGTTTGCCTTCAGTGCCTCGTCTTTGCATAATCCCCATGTAGAAAACCAAGGAGAATGCGCTACATGAAAGTCCAGGTTTTCTAAGAACAGTGGGTAGCTGATTAGATCCTCTTTGATCCTGCTGTCTTTGATATCTGTGGTCTCATAAAGAATTCACTTTCAGCCATAAATATAGGTAGTTCAGAGAGCTGTTGTGACATACACCCCTAGATTCTTCACAGTCTGTTTAAATTATCAAAAGCACAGCAAAATATGGAAAGAATAAAAAACACGGCCAAGTGCAGAGGTGCGAGAGAGGGAGAGAGAGAGAGAGAGAGAGAGAGAGAGAATAAGAGAGAGGAGAACCTTCTGTTCTTTGGCTGCATGTCAAAGCGAAACCCTGTGAGTTTGTGCTGTGCAGTCTCCTGAGCTGCTCTCGAACATCAAAACTCCAACTCCCAGCTTGCCAGGCTGCTCACAGTGACCTGTCATTCTGTGGTTTGTGCCCTAACAAGGAGACTATGGCAGGCAGGTACTTAGGCAAGAGTTTGCATAGTGTGTCGCTTTGATGTGTGTTGTTGCTGGTGGTAACGATGCAAAGAATGGTCCAGTGGCACTGGGCAGAGGGTATGCAGCCACCACAACACAGGCTTACAGTGCCCCGGACGGGCAAGGAGGCAACTCCCATTCCCAACAGTGATTCTTTATGGTGCCCCTGAAGCCTGTCTGACTCGCTGAGAAGTAGTAATCTCATGCCACCCAAGCTGCACACTGGTGCAGGACAACGTCACCTACCGAGGCAGGAGGACCAGGAGACATCCATATCTAATTTCGCCATCATTTGTGTTTCTAGTGATGACCTTGAAGGGCTACGCGTGTGCCCCAGCCACCCCCCCCCCCCCCCAAGCTCTCCTCTTTACCCAGACTATGACCCCCCCCCCCACCCACTCTGTCTTGATTTTATCTCAGCCCTTGGCCAGTGATGAGCAGGGGGCCGAGGAGGTGACTGGGTCTCACCTTTGGCCTCATTCTGCTCCTGTTGTCCCCTCTCTAATTGTTCTCCGCTTCAGAGATAAAAAAAAGAATGAGCGAGCTGCATCTATCAGGGTGGAGGTGGGGCTCTTGGCTGGGCACTGCCACCGACTAGCAGCCCGAGGGGACGGGAGGGGATAGGGGAGGGGAGGGAGTGGTGGTGGTGGTGGTGGTGGAGGGGGGGGGGGGGGGGGGTCATGTTTGTTTGCTTTGCCTGGAGAGTGACACCCCACTGCTGGGTCTCAGAAGGTCACGACAGGGGATGGCCTGACCGCATCTCAACCTCTCCTGCGTGAGGGTGCTGAATGCTCGCTCTGTCTATTCACTACGCATCCATTCAGTTTAACCACCCACTCACACAAACACACACACACACACACACATACACAGACAGGAGGGATAAAAGCGCACATGCACACATTCACATGCAAGCACACAGGCACACATACAATGAATTTGGGCCACATGTATGAAAGCATGCATGCAATGGATAATGGCTGTGCCACTCACTTGAGGTGCTCACACACATTCACTCATGCACACAAACACACACACATACACACAAACACACACACACACGCACACACACACAAATAAGCAACTTTGTTCACATGCAAATATGCACACTCAAATAAATACATACACCAACACCCCTCCCCCCTTACACATACACACACACACACACACATGCAAACACACACACTCACACTCAAATGAATGCATACTCACACACATGCTTTGGCAGCACAGAGTGCTGTGATGGGATGGTATCCCGGCGCTTGCAGTCACTCCGCCTCTCCTGCTTTGGGCTGACAGATCCCGGAAACACAGTGCCGTGTTTACAAAAATTTAACGATAAAGAAACAACAAAACATACCTTCCCAAAGTGAGCGATGAGTAAACCTCACTGCTGAAGAGAAAGTTTATTTAATTGGCACTGTAATCTTCTCCCAGTTCAAGAAA
Source organism: Clupea harengus (assembly GCF_900700415.2). Taxonomy (NCBI): domain Eukaryota; kingdom Metazoa; phylum Chordata; class Actinopteri; order Clupeiformes; family Clupeidae; genus Clupea; species Clupea harengus. The sequence goes on along the minus strand of NC_045157.1, from coordinate 16,701,786 downwards.
GTGAAAGTTACAAAAAGAACCCTGTCCTTGTTAAAAAGCACAACCTTACTTTTGAGCGGGAAGACACAGACTTGATTAGAAAGCTAACGCCTGGTGTGATATCCATTCCTTTCATTGTTCTGCCGTGCTGAAAAAAGATTTCTCTGTGTGCTTTCCAATTACGACATTGGCAGATCAAGAAAGGTGCAAGATTAACTAGAGGAACCTTGCTAACACAAAGAGAATTCCTAACTTAACAAGATGTTATTTTTCATTGATAGCTCCCCGTCAGAATTTTCGGAGGCTCCACTTTCCCCCCCCCCTGCATAGTGATGAGTGTGGAATTTGAATACATAGATCGAGACATTGAGTTGAGCATTATGCTAAATATATGTTCTGCATTTTTTATTCCTCTCATTTGCAGCTGGCAGTTATTTTCGGCATTTGACTTTTATTAGTCTTTTGAAAGAAAATATATGTAGTTACTATGTTTTTTAGTGGTGGTGGAGGTTTAAAATAGTAAAAAATCATTGATTAAAGGTTTCTGATGAGCACCCTATGCATTCTGAGGTTATACCTCTGGGTCTCTCGTGGAGGAGGGAGGCTGAGCTGGTAGGCATGGACTGGCACAGTTCTTTTGTTTTCTTAGAACGGGTGGATCAGGTCCCCCATCGCATCCTTTAATCATCATAACAGTGCTGCTGCCAGAGTCTCTTTGTGTGTCACTGGCTTGATCATTATGTTAAGGGGCCCTAAAACTGTCTGTTGATATTATGCACAGCATTGTGGATTAGAATACTGTGTGGGTTTCTGTGAGTGTGTGTTGGTGTGTGTGTGCGTGCCTGTGTGTGTGTACTAGTTGATTCTTTGGAATGTTATATGAAATCAATTACAGGCATTACTTAGTAATGTCATAAAGGTAAACATGCTGCTCTTTCATCTTGGTCTGTACACTAAGTGGCGTAATATTGCTCATCATGCATTGAACATGCTGCTTTTTTTTTTCTTCTCCTCACCGCGTGGCCAGATGAATGGTAATGGCTAGTGTGAGCTGAGATGAGGCAGGGACTGGGGGTGAGGTGGGAGCAACCCGCTGCAGGAGAAGCCTTATTAATCTTCTTTTATTTTTTAATTCACATTCAGCTCATGAACAATTTAGCCTCCGCGCGCTAATGGTGTTTTGCGGGGGCTCAGTGGGACATCTTTTATACATCAATAAGGCCAATTATCTGTTTAAGTGGGGGGAAGCAGTGGCACCAGTTCTGCCCTGCCCCATTCCCCACTTCCACTGTGCTGCCCGTCCCCACTAGAGGGCCTTCCAGGCTCACTGACCCCCAGGGGGGCTTACCACCCCCCACCCCCCACTACCCCCCTCTGTGCCCTTCTGCCCTGGCAGGATTGGCATGCCGTCGGTGCACAGCTGGCTGTGTTAGAGTCTTAACCCCCGATGCTAATGTGAAGAGCGGGCATCCGCCTCCGTCGGCTCATCCCCTCCAGACTGGGATTAGAGCGAGGCTGGGCCCTCAGTGCGGGCGTGCTAACGCTACACGCTGCCACAGGCTCCTGCTCGCTCCCACCAAGGCCACAGGGCTGACCGACAGACAGGGCTGACGCTCATTGCCAGGCCGTTGGGTTTCTTGGTGCTGTGGTGTGCTGTAGCTCTTGAGTATGAATGTGTTGATGTTGTCTGTAATTTTGTGGTGAGAGACTTGGATGCTTAGCGCTGAACCCTTCAGGTGTCCTCATACCCACAGACATCCCAAACAGGCCAGTGTCTGGACCAGGGGGAAGTTACTGTGCGGGGTGCTGGGTATCACCGTTCCCTCCCCATAAGCCGCTAGTCTCAACAACTTTGGGTCTGGAGAGCTCATCCTCTGGGTATTCCAAGGGGGGGTGGACCCAATCCTCTGGTTGAAGATCTGCCAAATCACCTCTTCATCCAGGCCCTATTCCTTCTTCCTCCTTCCTCCTTCTCCTACGTCCAGCCTCAGCCATCATGTGTGCCCAGCACCTTGGCCTTAGTCTGCCTTTTAAGAGAGGGGGAGGCATAACCAGCTGTGGAGCGCTCTGAACCTTGGGAAAAGGGAGACGCTAACTGGTGGGACCGTACACCCTGGGTTCCCACAGTTTCTCCAAACCTCTGTTTATGAACATGAGGGAGATCATACCGGGGGTTGATATTTATAACCGCACCGCGTTGACCGCGGCAGCGGCATCAGCTGGGATAATTACCGGCGTGCCCTGGGCCGCGGCAAGGCAGACCATTTGTCTGCTCCAGATGGGCCCAGGCCAACTTGGACCCTCTGCACTCTGCAGAAATCACAGACTCCCCTGCCAACACTGGACTGGCAGCACCGTTTGTTCTGACAGCTTAAAAAAGGAGAGAAAAATCACAGTGATAATATGTATTATGTTATATTTCTGAAAGGGCAGTTTCAGGTCCGTTTAACATGGGTTATTTCAGACGGTGGACATGACTTATGGGCTGTGACAGCGGAGGTGTCATCGCAGTGGCCCTTTAACCAGATGGCTGCTTAAATGTCATTAGCTACTGTGAGATCTGCGCTCAGTATAAACAATCCTCCGCATTTAATTGCATGTCATTCTTCATAATTTCCTGCATAATGGCATGTCTTGCGTTCAGGACAACACAAGCAAAAACATGTACTGGTTTTTGGAGAGTTTTGGTCATTGGAAGGACAGAGGCAAACAGAATAAGTGTTTCGTCTTTTTCCGCCCTGACCCCTGAACACTATGTAATTGTAGAGTGGGGACCGTGTGTTGACTGGAGCTACCGCACCGCTCGCCACAACAACCTGACAATGCTGTTTTCCACACGTGGCGCCATGTTCGAGATGGATCGGATGGTGCAGAAGATCAACAACGCGGCTCCCTCAAAACCCTCGCTGTGTGCGTGCAGCTCGGCTTCAACGGGAGGGGAAGCAGAGGAAAGTACACTCCCCGGTGCCAGTTTAAACTTAGCCAGGATTAACATGACGATCTGGGGTTTTGGGGCGCTTTTTCAATGTTTTTTTTTATCTTCTTGTGGAGTGCGGAGCTGTTTCTAAAAAAAAATCTGTATTGGTGAATTAATGGGAATTCCTTGGGTACCATGGAACCACAAGTAGGTGAAAGGCAAGTGATGTTTCCAACTTGAGCTTGTCAGTCAAGCTGCTGTAGACATTCAGTGCCTGGTTAGCAGGCCCAGAGCCCCGCAATGGCCACTCCAGCTGCCAGGGCCTCTATGGTACTCTCTCCACACACAAAACCCTCAGAATGGAATAAAAAAAAAGAGAAAGAAGAGAACAGAAGAGAAGAGAAGAGAAGAGGAGAAGAGAAGAGAAGAGAAGAGAAGAGAAGAGAAGGGAAGGGAAGAGAAGAGAAGAAAAGCCTCTCGATTTTTTGATCATAAATGTGCTCCAAAGCCACCAGTGATCTCAGAGGCATTGTCCACACTTAACCTCTGAACTGCTCCCTAATGTATTTTATTATTGGTCTGGTACTTAAAAGTATTTTAGGTTTGGTCTTACAGGCCCATGATTGCCTGGAAGTGAAACCATGAAGGATTAACTCAATGGGCCATATGTGAGCCTCAAGTCTGTGGGTTGTTAAATATAGTACAGTAAGCTAGACACTCTTCGAGCATCTGCTGTCTAACAATGGACTTTTTTCAGCATGTTCAAATAGAGCTGACGTTAGAGGCAAACAGGTGTCACCTGGATGGCAATCTGCATGGCTCTTCCAGGGGCTTCTATTGATGCTAATCCATTTAACTCAGCTTTCATTTGTGTGAAGTCAAGTGTGTGTGTGTGTGTGTGTGTGTGTGTGTGTGTGTGTGTGTGTGTGTGTGTGTGTGTGTGTGTGTGTGAGAGAGTATGTGAGTGTGTGTGTGTGTGTGAATGTGTGCACGCATTTCTGCACAGTTATGGTACAGCATGTGTATGTGATTGTTTGAGTGTGCGCGTGTGTGCATGTGTCTATTTCATTTAGTGTATGTGTGTGACACCATGTGTTAAAGAGATCTCCAAAAAGAAAAGGCACTTGTGTCCAGCATTTGGAGAATGCCTTCTTTGATTTCTGAAGTGGCCAGGGGTCAAGAGGCGCTGTGGCTTTAGTACAAGAGTATTGTCCAGCTGGAGGAATGCACACACACACACGCATATATATATATATATATATTAGACTGGTGGTGGTGGTGGTGGGGCCTTATCACTATGGCTGGCTGTCTGGTGGAGGAGAGGACATGCGAGTGAGCCAGCAGCACCTCACACCCACATTCATAGGTCCTTTCTGAGGACCCAGAGCAGGGTTCAACCCTGGTTGGTGCAGCCTCATAACACAGGGTCTACATGATCCGTGTCTGAGAGAATGGGATCGGGTTACAGCTCGGGTAATCCCCCCCAAAGCCGTTTTGTTCTGGCACTAAATCTGTGGATATTGCTCCGTCCGTAAGTGATTTTAATTGGCTGCCTTGCAGGACACGCACACACGCGTGCCATTGGTAATTCCCCATTCCCCCTTAGCTCCGCAAGTGCTAGGGGAAAACCCTTTTGTCTGAGCGAGGTGGGTTCATGGGACGGTAATGGTTTTGGGTTGGGGTGGGAGGCAGGAGGCAGAGGTACGTGACGGGGGGGGGTTGAGGGGGTCCCGGTCAGTGGATGAGGTGAATGTGGGTTCAGCGTGTGATTGAGGTGGTATCCCGACTCACTGTCTGGAGCTATGTTTGTTTTAGTTGGGGTTGGGGGGGTGCTGGTGTGTGTGTGTGTGTGTGTGTGTGTGTGTGTGTGTGGGGGGGGGGGGGGGGGGGCTGGGGGGCATCTCATTGTCTCATCACCAAGGGTGTCATCTGTGTGTGTATCACTTTGGCCCAAGATATCGTGGACATTCCTCTCGACCGTCTAATTGAAGTTTGGCCTTCCCCAGATGCCTGTGTTGCTATTATAGTGGCTGGAGCTTTGATTGCCAGGGATTGCTGTAATTCCATCTCTGCTGTGGTCCACGGACCAGCACTAGCCAGCACCTGGGACCCCACATGGCCGTCTGCCTGGAGAACCATTCAAAGCAGACAGCACCGCCAGGCACCGGTGCATTCTACTGCATCTGTGTGTTTGCCTCTGCCTCTGCCTCTGCTCGCTTAAACAAGCCAATCTGGGGCTGGTGACAGCAGTGCTTCCTGTCCATTGCTTATAATTGGTTAAGCGGTCACTCATTTCATTATTGTCTTCTCCATCACAGCATTTCATCATCTGCATTGCATTGTGACTGGATGGTGCCAGACATATCTGTCTCAGTCACTTGCATGCACGCACACACACACACACACACACACACACACACACACACACACACACAGACATACAGAAACATACCCCAAATCCACACATGTTATCATTTGGCGCTTTCGGAACAATACGTTCTAGGGACTCAGTTCTAGGGACTACTCACTGGGGAGCTCCCCGAGAACTACATATCTTCAAGAAGTTTTTTATGTTTGTATTTGCACCACCAGTAGGAATGCTGAAGTGACATAATGTTAACGGAGCACTCACACAACAGGAAAAAAAACAAAGATGCCGTACCGTACTCTGCAGACGGCTGTATTTAAATATAATTTGTTTGACTTTTTTCCCCTTGGATTTTTTACATAGATACTCTGCAATCTAAAAACCCCGTTATTGTAAGCAAAAATATGTCTGAAGTGATTTGCGAAGCATCTGCCAGCCAACATATTAGCATGTTAGCAAGCTAACTACCCACAAAGTAGACAGCTTGCTTTAAACAGGGGTCAGCAATTTATAGCAGCGTGGTTGGTTGTTTTTGACCTGTCAATCTTGCTATAACGTCTGCGTTAGCCAAGGCTTTATCAACACCGTTTATCAACACCGTTTACACTGAAATTCAGGGACATTATTCAGAATACCCTCTCACACACACATATGAAAAGCTCTCACACACACATATGAAATGCTCTCACACACACTACTGAAAAGCATATGAAATGCTCTCACACACACTACTGAAAAGCTCTCACAAACACATATGAAAAGCTCTCATACACACATATGAAAACTTTTCATATGTGTGTATGAGAGCTTTTCATATGTGTGTATGAGAGCTTTTCAGTAGTGTGTGTGAGAGCATTTCATATGTGTGTGTGAGAGCTTTTCATATGTGTGTGTGAGAGGGTATTCTGAATAATGTCCCTGAATTTCAGTGTAAACGGAAGGCATTTCACTTGAAACGGAAGGTATTTCACTTGAAACGGAAGGTATTTCACTTGAAACGGAAGGTGGAATGGGAAAACGGAATGAGAGCCAATCAGTTCGGCGTGTGTGTGATCTGGAAGCCTAGGGGCGGGAGTTATCCAAAAATTGAACCAAGATGGCGGCGTCTCGGGAGCCTGTTAATGGGAAATATTTGATGTGAATAAAGCTATCTACACGACTTTTTATATGTCTACATCGACTCGGTTAGTTGTTCATGTGCTACACCAATGTTGCAAAGTATTGTAGGTCTTAACTGAAGCTTTCAACCAGTATTGTTAGGTTGCTGCTAACGCTTAGACCAAAAATGCATTGGAACACATAGTAACTAGCTAGCCTCGCTGCTAATAACGTTATTATGCTGACATGTTCTCATACGACCCCCTCATTGAGGCAGAGGTACTGTTTGCCTCCTGTCTCTGGGCTTTTTCACTGCCGTTTTATGTAAGGTCAGCGATTCTAAATATGTTCTACACATACGTGAAATACATTCCCTATTCAATGGATAGAGAGCAACGCTCCCAGCATTACTCCATAGCAAATTACTTTGTCGCATGTTTGTTTGTCTGAGTTCGTTAGCAACAGTAACCATGGTTAGAAGCTGTCATCAGAAGGCCAGTAATAGTCAGGTGGCTTAACAACTCGATCGTGACAAGAGTGATAAAAGCATGAAATTTGGCACACAATTAGCTTATATCCTACTAAAAGATATTAGAAGGGGTGCCCAGCTACTATGTGTTCCAATGCATTTTTGGTCTAAGCGTTAGCAGCAACCTAACAATACTGGTTGAAAGCTTCAGTTAAGACCTACAATACTTTGCAACATTGGTGTAGCACATGAACAACTAACCGAGTCGATGTAGACATATAAAAAGTCGTGTAGATAGCTTTATTCACATCAAATATTTCCCATTAACAGGCTCCCGAGACGCCGCCATCTTGGTTCGATTTTTTTGATAACTCCCGCCCCTAGGCTTCCAGATCACACACACGCCGAACTGATTGGCTCTCATTCCGTTTTCCCATTCCACCTTCCGTTTCAAGTGAAATACCTTCCGTTTCAAGTGAAATGCCTTCCGTTTACACTGAAATTCAGGGACATTATTCAGAATACCCTCTCACACACACATATGAAAAGCTCTCACACACACATATGAAATGCTCTCACACACACTACTGAAAAGCTCTCACATACACTACTGAAAAGCTCTCATACACACATATGAAAACTTTTCATATGTGTGTATGAGAGCTTTTCATATGTGTGTGTGAGAGCTTTTCATATGTGTGTGAGAGCTTTTCAGTAGTGTGTGTGAGAGCATTTCAGTAGTGTGTGTGAGAGCTTTTCATATGTGTGTGTGAGAGCTTTTCAGTAGTGTGTGTGAGAGCATTTCAGTTGTGTGTGTGAGCATATAGCTTTTCAGTAGTGTGTGTGAGAGCATTTCAGTAGTGTGTGTGAGAGCATTTCAGTTGTGTGTGTGAGCGTATCGATTTTCAGTAGTGTGTGTGAGAGCATTTCATATGTGTGTGTGAGAGCATTTCAGTTGTGTGTGTGTGAGCGTACAGTTTTTCATATGTGTGTGTGAGAGCATTTCATATGTGTGTGTGAGAGCATTTCAGTTGTGTGTGTGAGCGTATAGTTTTTCAGTAGTGTGTGTGAGAGCATTTCATATGTGTGTGTGAGAGCATTTCAGTTGTGTGTTTGAGCGTATAGTTTTTCAGTAGTGTGTGTGAGAGCATTTCATATGTGTGTGTGAGAGCTTTTCAGTTGTGTGTGTGTGAGAGGGTATTCTGAATAATGTCCCTCACGGCCCCTCATACACACACACACACACACACACACACAGACACACACTCCTCAAGCTGTTTGTCACATTTGACCATTTGACCCTGGAGCACCTCAAATGTGTTCTGTGTGAAAATCTTCAGATGGACTAGACTATTGTTAGTGGCCTTCCTCTCTCTCTTTGTCTCTGTCGCTTTCTCTCTCATTGCCACTCTCTGCCTCTCTCTTGCTTTCTCTCCCCCACTCTCTCTCCCCCCCCCCTCTCTCTCTCTCTCTCTCTCTCTCTCTCTGTCACTTCATACAGTAAAATTTAACACCATCTTGACAGCTTCAGGATATTTTATCACTGCATTATCTTTAATACCTATAAAGTTCCCCAAAAGGTACAAATCACACAAGACGCCTGCTCCATCATGGCATTTTTCCCCCCACAAAGTTCAATCTTGACAAGGTCACAGAGCCTTTTGAACCACATTTACACCAGAGCAGTTGCTAAATCAAAGCCTGGAGAGGAAGTAGGTTATCCCAGTTTGGCGAATCGTCAGGCACGGCGGTTGAGAGAAAAAAAAAAGAAAAAAAAACACATGCCCATTACGAATGCAGGTTTTTTTTGTTGTTGCTTCCCTTCTCTCTTCCAGTCAGCATCCTCCTGTGTATTCGCAAACAACACGCTTTCACCTGATGATTAGGAAGAGTTAAAGTGCTGTTAAACCGCATGGGGGCTCATTACAATGGTAAACATCCATCTACACCCCTCATCAGCTCATCACAGTGGCTGGGTATGAGGAGAAGAAGAAGGAGGAAGGAGGAGGGGAGGGAGGTGAGGGGGTATCACACAGCTCCTCTGGGTGTGTGTGTGTGTGTGTGAGAGAGAACGTGTGTGTGTGTCGGGGGGGGGGGGGGGCCAAGAGCCTGCTGAGAAGGAACCTCCCATCACCACCCTCAAGCCCACATGGGTAATCTCATCTTTCTTCCCTGAGGAGCAGTTCTTTGGCCCAGAGAGGCAGGCGACCCTCCGCTCACTCTGCTGCCGTAACGGCCCATTATTACGGCCATCATCCATGCACGTACGGCCACTAATGAGGGACTATTAAAGCATTTGAGAGCCATCCAGATCATTCAGAGCAGAGAGATAAAGACAGGTAGAGGAATTGAGGAAGAGGAGGAAGAGGAGGAGGCAGTGCAGCAGGTGGAGTGGAAACGAAGAGGAGCCCTTTTAATCATGATTATTATTATTATTATTATTGTTATACAAATAATAATAATTATTATTATTAGCATGTTTTCCCTGTTGCACCTGTAGCATAGTGTTATTGTGTAGATATTCTTTGATTATCTGCCGAAGTTACCAAAAGCACAACAGACTTCGGGCCTAATGAAGTCAATTGACTAATCCCGTATCCATGAAATGGACAAAAAGAGCCCATTTTAGCTAGTGCTCCCTAGGATAGCACACCTCAACGTTTGATATCTCTGGATTAAATGTTGAACTTTTGAATAGCAGGAGGCTTCTGTAGAAATTCTTCAGTTGGTCAGTGCACGCTATGTGTCATCCCTGTGATATTTAACATCCATCAATAGTATTTTTTACCATAAAATGTATGAAGTTATTACTTTGTTGTATGATAAACTATCCTTCGACATTTAAACGTATAGAACATGCATATCTGCATCTATTATGACCTGAACATTGATGTGGGCCACAGAAACACCTGAAAAATGAGTTGAGTTTTATAGCCCTCATAATTCCTCATAGGTGTGAGCGCATGTGCCATGGCTCAAAGGCTTTCAGACTGAGAACAATGGAAAGAGTTTCATTTTGTGTGGAAGTGTGTGAGAGTGTGTGAGAGTGTGTGAGCCCAACTGTGAGAGCAGTGAGAGATTTAACAACAAATGATATACAGTCCCTTGACTTCTCCTGTGATTTTAGAAGATGCCAGTTCTCCGATTTCAAAGGGAATACTCAAATGTTAACATCAAGTTAAATCAAGACAAAGCTAAAACATGACTTTTATATGCCGTATGCCACTTATGTAGGCGTTTGTGCTATTTTGATCTCGGCTAATGTCAAGGCATACGCACGGAAGGGAGAGACAGGAACGAGAAACACGTTTCCTTTCTAGTGAAGTTTATTGGTTGAGCACATGACACTTGTTATGGTTGTGCTCCACTCAAAAGGTGGAGGTAGTTGACTTTTGTTTTGGTTCACTGAACTTTCCGCAGTTTTTGTCAGAGTTCTTTGCCATGTTCGGGACAGACACAATGAGCATATTCAGTGGCAAAAAGTCAAAATGCCATGGAAAATCTGACACTGCTGACACTGCTGTCACAAATAGAAGTACTTTAGAAGTAGGCATATTGGTGACAGACCTTTGGTAGCCTTTTTCAAACATGTACATTGTACAACAACAATAAACAAAAACAAAAAAACAATGCTGCTTCAAAAAGAAGCTACGCAGGCAAACCAGAAATGTTTGATGGTGACTGAAATTGTACTTGTAGATTAACCCTTGTCAGCATTCCTTTGTGACCAACACAATGCACCACATTTGATCATATCATTATCATGTATATTTCCATTAATAGTATTCCGCATTAGTCCTCCCTGGGCCCACCACTCAACTCTGACCTTGTCCCCGTCCTGTTTGTGGGCTCCGGCACAGCTGGCCCTCAGATTTAATTGGCCGTTGTAATTTTCTTAGAGCCTGCAGATTGACCTGTGTTGTGACATGTCAGGTTGGCGCCGTTGAAGGTGCCCCCCACACGAGATGTAAGTGCCAGCATTTCCATACCGATAAATTGGGCCCGATATATTAAAATAGCTCCCTGAACACAGTGGAAACTGCAGAGTGTGTGTTTGTGCCTGTGTGTGTGAGTGAGTGTGTTAGTGTGTGTGTGAGTGTCAGTTTCTCTCTCTCGCTCTCTCTCTTTGTGTGTGTGTGTGTGTGTGTGTGTGGTGTTGGAACAAGGAAGTCGGGTTGCTTCTGTACTTGGCATTGTGTTCTTTTGCCATGTGAAGATCTTACAGGCAAAAGGCGAGGAAGGGTACCTCTGTGCTATAGACAGAATAAGTAACGGGTCTCTCTCTTGAACGCCTGCACTTGATCTCGCCGCTGTGTTAGCACAGCGTCTCTCTGTGGCGCACGGCGACTCATCGCAACAGAGCCCTGCCTCTCTTTGAGGCGAGTGTGGGTGGATGTTGGTGGTGGTGGTGGGTTGGCGAGGCAGTGGACGGGGGGTCCATACCCTCCCAGGGATGCCCCACACTCCGCCTCACCCACCCCCGCCCCTCTGCTGTCACCACCAGCTCCACTGTCACCACTAGCTAAGGGGAGAAAGTTGGGGACAGGTGGGGGAGGGCTAGCACTGGGTGATCTGTCAAACACAGGGTTTTAATAAAGCAAGGAGAGAGAGGAGGGGGGGGGGTGGGTAGTAAGAGAAATGGACAGGGAGACAGTGGAGGGAAAAAAGGAAGATACAGACGGAGAGAGAGAGAAAGAGAGGGAGAGAGGAGAGGAGTCGGTGATGAAGATGGGAGTTGACAGCTCTCTCCGGGACTCTGTGATTAATTGGGATCAGGTCACCTCTTCACTGTCTGGACAGTAATCGTATGCAGTCTCATATGGCTATTTACATAGTCTCTCCAGGCCGCTCTCGCACAGAAATGAAAATCTGAGCTGAAAAATGCAAAATGCACCATAGAGCACCACAGAGCCAAATGTACTGTCATTATTATTAGTTGTACAGATATTGTTAGACTCCAGCATGTTCCTGGAATTGTTATTATTTCACATATTTCTGTGGTCATGTTGTTACAAGTGTATCTAAGAAATATTTCAATTATATGTATTTTTGTTTATATGCTTTTTTAGTGCACATGCACTCAAGCAACATACATTTCTTTGCTCTTTTCTCAGACTGTGCTTGTCATTGCAAAGTAACTTTGCCGTGTTTTTTTTTTTCTCTCGCAAACTCTGTCTCAAAGTTAAAAACCCTTTCATACCATCGAGGAGATACCAAGACAATGCATCTGCAGGTGTTGAGAAGACACAGTGCGCTGAATAATTTATAGCTGCGAAACATAGAGGAAGCCAAGTGAAGTCTCGAGTTAGTGGGAGCCAGAGACAGTGGTGACATATCAAACTACAATAGAGACATCGGCAACAGGAGAGACGCGGCTGCTGTGTATTCGAGTCAAGAGTTTGCTGTTGCGGAACAGCACGGACACTTTATAAAGTTGTGATTCTGCGGCTTGTTTACCAGATGCACCCCAGCCTCTCGCCTGCTTGAGTTCTGCACCGTATCAGTGGAATAACAGGAGACTAGTGATGTACTTGTTTTTTTTTCTTTTTTTTTCTTTTTTACACTGCCTTTCGTTTTTCCAGATGATCAGCCCATTGACTGCCTGGGAAATTGAACTATGCGCAGAGAGAGAAAGAGATAGAGAGAGAGAGAGCGAGATAGTGGGAATGAATAGATTTGGAAGGCTTTCAAGGAGCCTACAGGCATGGTCAACTGTATTTTACAGATCAAGCATTTTAGCAGGTGCCCAACAAACAGTACTCTGGCCCTCTCTTTCTAGTCCACATGACCTGAACAGGGAACCCTAAGTTTAGGGTAAATCTTTGTCTAAGTCTGTGTGGCGATGTTTCATGGATATTTCATTCAGTATTAGTAGGTGTTTTACAGTGTGGTAATGCTTTTGGTACAAATGCTCAATATATGGCTTGCTCTGGGACAGTCAGAGAAGTAACTATTAGTGTTGTGGCTTAAATAACATTGCAGTGTCACGATGAATGAAAACCAAAGTACTGCTGTGTTAACAGAAGTGCCAGGCACAATCAGCTAAACCTTCCTTTTCTACACGATAACTACAGTGTTACTTACACTTTGCAATTTAGTGTGATTGAAATTTCTTGTCATTGGAGCAAAGAATGCTGATGTAACATCACACGCAAAGCAGCACCATCATTGTTTGTCAGTATTCTATTGCACATAGCCAGCTTCCATTTGTGTAGCAAAGCAGTGTAATAAACAAAGAACAATGGCCGTTTGAACAGTCCCAATTCCCTGGGATGCAGACACCGCGGTGTGTTCGCCGCAGAGAGGCGGCTTCTGTTATCTGGCACCGGTGGTGAGGCAACCAGGCAGGCAGGTGAGGTGAGGCAGACGTGTGTGTGAGTGTGTGAGAGTGTGTGTGTGTGTGTGTGTGTGTGTGCCTCCCCCGAGATCTGAAGCCTCCCAGACAGACGGCCAGACACCCACCAGTGGCGCTGACCTGCCACTCTCTCCCCATTACACCTTGGCGCTGGTGATGGCTGGAAAAAAATAACTGTCCATACGGAATCCATCACTTCCCAGCTACTTTCATCCCCAGTGCACTTCAAAAGTGACATCTGTCATCCGTAAGAAGCTTAGAGGAGCCATGTTCCTCCCTATCAGTTGCTTTGATGGTGATTCTGCCCCAGGCATTTGTCATACATAACTTAGGCAGATAACAATGAGGAATGGTAGTTGGTTTAAGGAAAAGGAAGGGGAAGAAAAAAAAACTATGTAAGTATGTAGATATTGTAAAATCCCTACAATCACCATAGGGAACGAATCAAAGTGTGTAGCGGGCTGGTGGAAGTGTGTATCACAGTCTTGTCATCTTCCCTCTTGTTCGGCTTCTGACTTGACTGGCTGCCTGTATCTCAGTGGTTTAACCAGAGGCATTTGAATTTTGAGTACCCTTGTGTTATGGCTTTGACAATGCCATGAATCCAGCTACATTTAGCTCCAGTGTGACTGGGATTCTTTCCCCCACCCTTCTAAAGAACACATGCAAACATTCTAAATAATGTTCGAATGTGTTGGGCTGTCAGTAGCAGAGAAGCATCTGTCGCGGAGTTCCTCACGGCCTTTGTTTTGCGGCTGTGGTGTATATATCGATGCCAGCGCATAGAACTGGAGGACTTATTTCCCTCTTCTCCGAGATGTGCTTCTCAGGCCCAGCTTTCCTTCTCTTCTTCTCCTCTTCCTGTTGACCCGTCGTTCAACCAATCCTCCCTCTCACCTCAGCGTGAATGGCAGGCCTTTCCTCCAGCTGGCGACCAGATTTAACCCTGCTCCCCGTCATCTCCCATCACCGATCTTTTTGAATCATGCATAATATAAGGGGCCGTTAAGTTCCTGTGCGCAAATATATGTGTAACCAATTAGCACTGTTGGGGTTAGGTGACTTCACTCGCGACTATTTGCTTTTTTTTGCACCGCCGCGGTATTCTACTTTTAGCTGGGCGTGCTAAGCCCGAGTCTCCGCCTCGCCTCCGTCCTGCCTCGCCTTTCCTCTCTGCTCACTGTTAAAATAAACTGTCAGTGGAACCGGAGTGGAACGCTCTGATTAAGCTTGTTTACACGTTCGGGGATGCACACGTGTTTGCGCTCTTTAGAGAGACAGACAGTGATGAGGCCGAGGCGGCACGCTCCAGAGTGGCGCGCTAACACGCTTGCAGGGGTCACATAGCAGACAGGCCTCCCCATCGCCTCCACTTATGGGGCTTCCACTGAATTAACTCCCCTGCTCACACCTCCTACACAATAATACAATTATCTAAATTACCCATCTAAATTATCTAATGGACTGAGTTGTCACTGGAAAATAGCGTTTGCTGTCATAGTTATTTTTATTAACCATCATTGACACGTAAGTATGTTATAGTATAACCATTTCTAAAGGAATATGAACACCAGCTAGTTATGGACCATCTGTATGATATGATTATGTTAAAATGAACTGAAACAACATAAACAACAGCAAAACAAACAGCTATTGAGATGACAATGACTTATTTTAGTCCAACGGAAAATATCTACTTTCACCTAGTTCCATCTATATCCTGAAAAAACTGGCATTTGTGTTGTTTAATATGCTTATTTAAAAGGTAGACACTACCTTGGAAAAATGTATGCTTAGTACTCTATAGTGTGTGGTACGCCATGCTGAATTTTGGTATATTTCTCTCTCTTTATGTTGTTGCATGCATGGGGCAAACCTGCATGTGTAGCAGTACTATAGACATGTTTGCCTTCCAGGCAGACTGAAGGACCTCCAAATATTCTGGGCTTTTTTCCCTTGGCTGCACTATATGGTGGATGTCACCTGGCAGGGCCACCTGTCACTGTGTTCTCTCTCTGCGTGTGAGTATGCAGGCGCTCACCTATGTGTGTACTATTATTTATTCACTTCCTCTCTGAAAACCTAGGAGGACGAAATGCCAAAGAAAGGCATGTCTGACAGATGAAAAACATGGAGATAGACACAGAGAAATGAAGAGAGAGAGAAAGAGAAAGGGAAAAAAATAAGTACGTTTGTAGTTTAACTGAGTGCAGTGTACAGGCACTGTCAGGTACTTATAATTTATTGACCACACAAGTATGTAAAAACATAGGGAGATCAAAATAGCCCATATTTGAATAGAAGTGTGTCTTTTGTTGATCTTAGAAATGTCAAAGCCCTTATCGCACACTCTTTGCTTGGAGTGAACTGTTTCTATCAAGCTACCATTAAAATCCCACTGTCGCCTCAGACAGAGGGTTTGCGCCAAGTATAATTCAAGGTAAATGCACATCATCACAGACAAGTGCTTCTTCCATTAATATTCAGTTACAAAATCACCATAATACAAGTAAAGAAGAAGGACATTCAAAAGCCCATATGGAAATCCAAGGCATGCTGTATCGGAGAATGGGAGATGCTATATGAAAATGTATGTGCACTCAAACTGACAACCTTCCCATCAACTGAGGCACCTACGCCGCAACCAGTAGCTGAGTGGAAATGTCATTTTCACATACACCAGCTAATCAAGTTCAGCGCGAGTACACAACAAAGCAGGGGCCCACTTCAAACCCAGGCAGTGCCGCCGCGATGAAAGGTGAGGCTATGCTGAGCCAGTGGGGGGTGTAATTTGTGCTGCAGGAATGCTGAGAGATCTATGAAATCTATCAGTCAATAATATCTGTGACTATGCTCAGAACAAAGACAGAGAGAGAGAGAGAGAGAGAGAGAGAGAGAGGGAGGGAAAGAAACAGAGAGAAGCTAGTATTAGCTGCAGTTATTTCACCCGTTCCTCTGGCTTCATTATATTGGCTCCGAGACTCAGTCCGTGGCCGGATCTCTCACCACTTTGCTAGCAGCTGTCATGAAGACAGGGCTCTGCTTAAACAAGCGGCACATTTCTCTTCCCCGTCTCGATCGTCAGCAGGCCCGCTCGCCACACAGACTGCGCAATCTGTGGATGGAAAAGCGACTCAAGTCACAGCATCACAGCATCACAGCATCCCAGCGCAGTCGCCCTGGACCACAATGAACGAGGCTGTGGTTTTGTTTTCCGCTGAGTTTCAGACAAAAAAAAAGGGTTAAAAAATAAAACATGACCCCTGTTGTTTAACACTGAGGACGTTAAGGTATTTTACATCTCTCCGGCCTTGTTAACCATGCAATATTATGGATGGATTCAGACTGAGCAGGGTTTGTGGTTATGTGTTAGCATGACGATGGGCTGAAGACATTATGAGGGAAGGGTGTAGATCGTGAACTTAACATTATGTCATTACAGCACAAAGGGTGAGAACGAAGAAACCCTGAAACATGTCAGTGTGCATCCCTCTGCTGAATTGGCAATACAGGACTAGGAAGAAAAAAAAAAAAAAACGAACCGCAGAAAAAAAACAACGAAGTGCCACTAATGTCACTGAGCCATGACTACATGTAAAGGCGAGTACTGCAGCGTGTCACGATTATCTGTGAGCAAGTTTACACTAATTGTTTCATGTTTCTTGGCCAGTGCATCTGACGTGTGCATTCTGTTTGAACCCCGGCCTTTTGTGTCCACAGACAGTGCCTTTTGTTCTAGATGAAACAGACTATGTATGGTCAGAGTTGAGCCCGTGCGTCTATCCGCCGAGCTTCAACAAGCACTTCCACACAGAACTCTTGTCAGGGTCGTGCTTTTGATTTATTCTGTTTCCACAACACAGCGCATCCTTCCGAGCTCAAAGTTAATTTTCACGTGAAAGCCTTCAAGATGAAATTTTCACGCCTTCCCTAACATTTCGAAACACCCACTAGACTAAGCTGAAGCACATCAAAAAAGTTTGTTGTGATTTTTTCTGAGCTGTTTCATGTAATGGTGCGGTATTTGCGCCGTGCGTTTCAGCTTGAGGGAAATCGGGTCATACACAATGTTGTTATGCTGGAACACATGTTATTCTCCAGCAATAACTAGCAAACCCCGAGCACAGCTCAGACCCTTTTCTTGTGCAGTGTGTCGAGATTCCTCTCACCCGAAGAATGTGCTCTGACAGGCACCACTGCAATTCTAATGAAAAAAACACAAAGCCCTGAAAAAGAAAGTTCCGGACCCCGACTTCCATCTCCGAAGCCCCAAACGAGGAAGCTAACTCACAAAGGAGTCAGGAGTTTGCATGGAGAAATGGGATGGGATTAACATCTCTCCTGCTTTAGCTCTTCACCCCCCCCCCCTCTCTCTCTCTCTTTCTATCTCTCTCTCTCTCTCTCTCTCTCTCTCTGGGAGGCCAGCAGTCCTCCGCTCTGGGTAAGGATGAGAGTGAGGCCCATGGGAGGCCCTTGTTTATCTGACACCACAGTGCCTGCACACTCCGCATATTACAGCGGTGTCACAAGGGGCCTAAGTTCTCTCTCTCTCTCTCTCTCTCTCTCTCTCTCTCTTTCTCTCTCCTGTGGAGGCACACTCACTGTTCCTAGTATCTTCAGAGCATCACACACATCCAAGACTGGTGTTGGTAGTCGGTGCAGACACACACACACACACACACACACACACACACACACACACACATACACACACACACCCATGCACACACAAGCACACACTACACCACCTCCACCTTACATACACTCACAAATAAACTCAAATGCATACACATGTACACCGAGGACCCGAGTTCTCTACCTCCTCTCTCCCTCTGTCTCGCTGCTGTATCTGGATCCCCTTCAGATGGTGTTAGAGGCACCTGTGTCTCTCCACCCTGTTCTCGGCACTGGTGGAGACAGCCAGCAATGGTGTCAGAACCCCGTCTCTACATCGCCTGTCTCTCATCTCACGCCTGTTTGCCTGGAATTTTAAGTGGCGACGTCTCCTGTCGCCTGTTCCAGATGTTAACTTAATTCAAAGTGATGCATTTCTGCCATGTATCAAGGATTTGGGAATGTTTTAAGCACGCCGAGGACAACTTGGGGGTGTTTCGTAACCGCCACGGTGCCACTGAAAATCATTTGATTTTTCACTCGAACACAGACTTTTGCCTTGCACTAATTTGTGCAGCTAAGCTTACCGCATGTAATCAACATGTAAGGTCTTCTGAATGAAAGCGATTGCATAAATAAGCAATGCACCTTCCAGAATTGAAAAAGACACACCATAATGAGGAGGCATCTAAGAAAGTAAAGTCGCGAAAGGAGAGGGGAGAAAAAAAAAGCGAGTGGGTGAGACATTTCCCAAAAAGCTACTGATTTGAGTTACCAAATCCTAATACCACGCTTCTTAATTTTTTACTAAACCTGATGAAGTGAATTTCTTACTGATGTTTCCTAAAAGTGGCAACACATGTCCCCTCTTAATCCTCTACCTCACCAACCCCCCCAACACACACCCACACATACATACACACACACACATACACACATACACACATACACACATACACACACCCTAACAACTCTCCCCCTATCCCCTGCTCATCTGCAGATGTGTCGCTTAATGTACCCGTCAGATGGCACACTGCCACTTAATAAAATATCACTCCGGCTTTGACAGTGAGCTTTAATTGAGTCCCTTGTCAGTTTTATCAAACTGTGTGTTAACGTCATTTGAAAGTTTTTTTCCTCTCTCTCTCTCCCTTTTTTTTCATTCTCTCTATGTCCCTGTTCTCTCTTACGGAATACACGAACAGGCGGAACCCTTAGTAACTTTGTTTAGGGGAGAGAGAGAAGAGACAGGGCCTCAAAGGCCATCTTGTCATTGGATCCATAATTCAGGCTCATGATTTTAATTTCCCTCTGTTCTTTCAAAGGGCTAGCGGAGGAGAGGCTGGGGAAGAGAGGAGAGGGCTGGTAGTTAGAGACGGTAACTGCATGGGAGATTAGGCGAGGTGTTTCAGTCACGCCGCCTGTACTACATAATGGGGATGGAAATGTGAGGAGAAGAAAGTGACATCAAAAACAAGGGGGGTGTTGGGGGATATGGGGGACATCTTCCACTCCGGGCTGAAGAAGAAGAAATAGAAGAAAAAATGGGGAAAATAAGCTCACGTACACATGGCATGTTGTTTACTAAAGAAAAATCATTATGTTATCCGCGCCTACCCAATCTGAGAGACAGTTGGTACAGCGGCACAGCACATAAGGGGACTCTTTCAAAGACAAACACACACACACACACCGAAACTTCATAAATAAGATATGTATCACAGGAAGCAAAACACAAAGAGCCCAGGTCAGAGCATATAGGAGTGGGAGGGCGAAGTTGCCATGCAGAGTTAGCGACTGCAGCCGAGTGCGTGCTGCTGGTGTGCCACTACTACCACTAGATCTGTGTGTGTGTGTGTGTGTGTGTGTGTGTGTGTGTGTGTGTGTGTGTGTGTGTGTGTGTGTGTGTGTGTGTGTGTGTGTGTGTGTGTGTGTGTGTGTGTGTGAGGAGCAGAGCATCAAACGCAGGGAGATGCGGGGGCCTCCTGTGAGGGTCTCCTGTTCCCTGCCTCTGCTGTTTGCTTTTCAGAGGAGAGTGGCTCTCTCAGACACCCTCCTCCCCTAATGCTTACACACACACACACACACACATATATATATACACACACACACACACACACAAACACAAACACACGGTCCCCTCCTCATCCCTCCCTCCCCCTGGCTGTGCCACTGTCCCGATGGAGAGCAGCCAAGTCCCTCCCCTTCCTTTGAAGGCACAGGAAACTCCTCTCAGCTCTGGGATGTTTTGATGTCAGTCGCATTGCCTCCTGTTCTTCTTCTTCTTCCTCTTCTTCTTCTTCTTCTTCTTCTTCCACCTTCCTCTTCTCTTCTCTTCTCCTCTTCTCCTTATTTCTCCACCCCACCCCTTCTTAAAAAGCACGGGGCCTGGTGGTTACAGAATTCGGCAGCACCACTGTACATCTCACCGCACCATTTGATCATTAATTTATCACAGTTCCAGCAGTTTGTTTGACAGGTGCAGTGGCTTTCATCTCACGGCTTCGCAGTGTGCACATGCTCTTTCTCTCTCTCTCTCTACCCCATCTTCTCTCTCCTTTCTCTCTCTCTTTCTTCTCTCACCCTCTCTTGCTCGCTCCCTCTTTTCTCTCTGTATCAGGCTTAGCAAAAACAGCGGCAGGAGCCACCGTATGTGGCTCAATCGATTTATCCCTCTGCATTTTTCAAAGGTGTTACAGAGAGCGTTACCAGTAATGAGCGAGTCGGATGCCGCTTGGCATGTTTTATTGATAATAGCAGTTTGAAAAGATGCATTCATCTGGGGCTGGGTGCGAAGGGATCATTTGAAAGGCCTAATATTTAAACTTGTCATGACATGAGTGACAGATGTGGTTTTGTCTGCTGTCTCCTCACCATATTGCTTCCTGTCTCCCTTGCTGTCCGTGTGTATCTGTGTGTATCTATCAGTGCTGACCTGGGCACAAAGGTTCACCATGGTGCATGTGTTTGGCAGCTCGTTGTTCTAATGGTGCTTATGATGAATGGCGCTCTCTTCCTTGGGAGAGGGAAGAAAAAAGAAAGCGTGGGCAGACAGAAAAGCAAACAGAGTTTGGAGGAGCATGTTTATTTAGGGGGGCTCCTCGGGCAGAGCTGATGTCTTGTTATGGCTAGTCGACCCGACGTTCCGAGGCATAACTCGCACTATTCCCGCAACCACAAACCTCGCTTCCACCCATCATTACATGCAAAGCCTTCTTTCTCCTGTGCCCGTCGGAAAAGAAATTCCACTAGATATTAAGGCATTCTCTTTTTCTCCACCCCTCTTAATTTGGTGAGTAACCGAGTTAAACCAGCATAGTATATTCTTTGTGAAGGAAGGCTCCAGAGTCTGCTGCCTACATCCTCTCACCAGCTCAGGAGCTTCTCTCATCTCTATCTCTCCTCTTCCCCTCCTTTTTCTCTCTCTCTCTCTCTCACTCCCTTTTTCTCTCTCGCCTTCATTTCCTTGCCATGCCCATCCCTGGGATCAAGGCCCGCTGGGACACCTCTTAAGACAGGAACTTCCTGGACTATTTTGGCTTCAAAGCTTTGGAAGACGCGCTGGGCTAACTCTCTGAAGTTGGCTTGTGAGGAGAGGGCCCTTCTCCACGGTGTGGCCTGTCTGGGGGGAGGACTTCAGAAAGAGCTGGGCAGGCCTGGCCAAAAGGGCCGCACCGAGGCTCGCTTGAATCAGGGGGTAAAGCCTCCCCTGACATTCACACAAGGAGCATGAACTCTTGCCAACATGCTTTACTTATATTAATCTATTGTACTGTCTCCTCTCACTCAGTAAAACACTATTGTATAGAGTACTACAGCTGTAGCAGAGTAGTGTGAAAGAGTATTGAAAGATGTACTCAATGAAGAGGTCTGTGGTTGGCAGTAATGCTAGAAGCTAAATGACCGTGCTAGCAGGGCTTGGCAACATACTGCAGGACAGTTAGGGAGCCTGCGGGAGGAACTCCTGCCGACGCCGACAACTCATTCTGTCAGGAGCCTCCTCTGGGGGAGAGTGAATTCAAATCAAAGTCAATTAAAAAGAAGAACTCAAGTTGAGTTACTCACCACGCAGGCTAATAAAAAGATGTGATTTAATGAAAAGACATCTACTGGTGAAGAAACTGCAGTGCTCTTCAACTGAACTCGAATGAAATAGGAGTGGGAGGTGATGGTTCTCGAACTCTCTCTACACTACCTCACACAGGAGCAATGCATTTACAGTCCTTGCCCGGCAGCTATAGAGAGCGAAACTTCTCTGATGGTTTGCTACCGGATGTGTCGCCGTTTGGACTGCGTGGTCCATATGAACTTTGAAGAGCTGTGATGAGACCGGCGTGTGGACATGCGAATTAGAATGAGAGTGATCTGGCGAGTCACTACAAAGTGCAGTCCTGTGATTTATCCGCTGCCAACTCCTTCAAGTTATTCATCTGGAAAAAATATGCATTCATCATTGTATTTTTAATCACGGCAAAAAAAAAAGATAGACAAAGGAATACCTCAGAGAGAGGGGTAGAAATATGCAATTCCCAGAGCAGAGAGTGGTATTGTTGCTCCACATCACCAAACATCCCACAAATTGACTTTGAATTGATTTATTTTTAATGTGCTAGTGATGCTCTGCTAGGAAGAACATAGTACTTCATGTGTGCTTGCATATATTATTGTATGTACTGTATATATGTATGTGTGTGTGTTTTTGCAAAGCTAGTGCATGTGGTTGTGTTTTGCTCAAAGAGTGTGTGAGTGTGTGTGTGTGTGTGTGTGTGTGTGTGTGTGTGTGTGTGTGTGTGTGTGTGTGTGTGTGTGTGTGTGTGTGAGTGTGTGTATTTGTGGACATACATGGCAACGTGGCATGTGAATGGTGTGAATGTCAAATCACCCCATGGCGCTGACTGCTGGCTCGCTCAGCACAAGCCACTATGCTGCTAGCGCCTAGCATCCAACATCTTCTTATGTTCTCTTTGTCTCTGCCTGCAACAGCCGTTACAAATGAGACATCTCATCACAACATCCTACTCTGATTGTATTCATTAATAAATTAATCATCAGCTTCTCTTGGTTCCAGCCTAATTGAATCCCGTTGCAGTTCCTAAGTAGGACACATTGGAGGCAGACAAATGGAATAGTATCTGAGGCTGGCTCCTTAGGGCAATTTCTTGGCCTCGTACCATCACAGGCTCTGAGGCTTTTGTTTTAACTTTGTATCGGAAAATGAATTCCTCCCTTTTTCTCTTCCTCTGAATGGACCACACTGGAAGAATCTGTTCTTGAGTCCCCAAATTATACTGCAGTCAGTATCAGCTTCTTTCAAAGCTATCAAAGGAAGGAGAGAAAAGGAAAGCAATACAAAGAGAAAGAGGGACAAAAACAAGAGAGAGAGGACAAGAGAGAGACGATCTTATAGTTGGGTTTGTTGGCTCTCACATTGCATGAGCACATGTGGACTTTCAGTGGAGGAGGGCAGACTATAGCTTAATGCCATTACATTAAATTTTAAATAATGTTATGCAAATAAGAAATGACATGAGATTATCTCCTTGGGACCTCGAGAGGGAATCGTCAGTTCTTAGTCCAATAGCCTTGGAGAGTAGCCCAGATGCTGTTGTGAAGTAATATGGCAGGGCGTGACGAAGCCTGCACAGAAATGAAAAGGGGGGAGAGGGGTTTGCAAAGGAAAATGCAAGTGTTTGCCATTAAAATCAATTTAGCCAACAGTGGAAAAAGATAGCGGCTGAGGAGTTATGAGCCAGTGCTCCTGGAGGAGGAGGTGGTGGGGAGGTAAACGCCCATAATGCATTGCCTGGACTATGTCAGCCACGTCAACAGAGAGACTTCTCGTGTGTTTTTGAAGGCCTAATGTTTCTGGTCCCCTCTCTCCAAGGTGCATGTCGCCATGGGGGAGTGGAGTGGAGTGAGGTGGGGTGATGGGCCTCCACCCTTCTAATCTCTCACGCACTGCACCCTGCTTCATTTAGTCTGGAGCTTTCAGTTTGGTGCCAGGCCTCCAGAGCCCTTGGGCAAGTGTACGTGTTAAAGGAGGTTCCCTCTATTTCACTGCAGGCAAGACCAGGGCAAAGCCTTGCAGACTGCCAGCCTCCATATTTAGTTAAGGACAGAGCCATCCATTATTGAGCAAACATAGTCATGTCTGTCTCCAGTGCTTTGGGCCAACAATTAAACATATCAGAAGCCGAAAGGAGGTGGGGGGGGGGGGAGCTCATGAGAGAGCCGGATGAAATATTGATGACTTTAATTGAGGCTTTACATTCAACATGCTTGGCGGAACCACATCCAGCTACATCGAGTGGTGCATTAGTCTAGCACGGGCCGAAAAGCTCGCAATCATGCGTAAATTGCATGTTCTACACGTTAAGCGCATGTAATTGCATGTTCTTGCAGCAGGCCGAGGGAGGGACACGGAGTGAATGCTGTGGTTATACGTCCACGAGACGAAACGCAGACTGAGAGTTTGGTGTGAAAAAAATTCACATTTCTACTCTTTTGTCTCACTTTACTCCAGTGGCACTCCTCTCTCAAATTATTTATTACTTAGACAAAGATAATGCCTAATAAGTTATTTTGGGGGCAATAAATTAGGCTAAATTTAGTCATTTCAATTTCTGCCTGAAAACAAAATGTTCTATCATGCCTGCTGCTGAATTATTGCCTCGGCTGTCTCTCACCGCGTCTCCAAGGCGACCTAGAGCGGAGAATGGCAGCTTTAATTTGTGCGAGAAAAACAACTTGAGAATATTGATTTCACAAAAAAGTCTCTCTCTCTCTCTCTCTCTCTCTCCCTCTCTCTCTTTCTCCCCTTTTCTTTCACTCTCACTCCATCTCTCTCTCTTTCTCTCTCCCCTTTTAAAACTGCGATGTGGAAAACCTGCAGCCTTCAATTAAGCCAGGCTTGTAGGTGTGTGTGTTTTCATTTGGGCACCGTGTTCGCTTGAAATGATACATTAAAGGCTGTGTTTTACTTCAATCAGACTGTGAAAATATACACCGAGACCTAAGTGTCTCCTGGAGGGGTTCAGCTCTGTCCAGCAGACAGATGGGCCGAATTTATCTTGTAATTATAATCGTGTTCCCTTCTTCAAATAGGAAAACACGGCGCTCCCACTTCAGAGCGGGGGAATGTGTTTCTAAAAAAGCGCTACCTTTGGAGCTCTGCGAGGGTGACGCTGGCATTTTTACACATAAACCTGTCACTTTCAGAAAGACTTTGGAATCCAAAATATATTCCGGGCTGTGGAAGTATGTGTGGTTGTGTGAGTGTGTCTGTGTGTGTATATGTTTGGGGGTTTAGGGATGAGCTGGCATATTGAAACTTTATTGCTCCTAAATCTACTCAAGAGCAAGTTTGCTGTGAATGGGCCTCCGGTTTGTTATTGTGTTCTGAGCCGAAACCGTGTTTATTTTGTTTTGATTTTAACTCTCCGCACTCGATGCCCACTCCTCTCACTCCCACCCCCCACCCCCCGACACCCCTTCCCCCCATGTGCAAAAGATATTGTGATCTTAGCTCTTATTCTCCAACAAGCATACTGCAATCCCTGTCGTAAAATTGATCCCCCCCCCTAAGTCTTTGGCTCTTCTGGGCCTGATCTCAGGATTAGGACACAAGTACTCCTCGCTGGGAGGATGGCACATGCAGAGCTTCTTGTAACATTACATCCCAGCAGCTTTGGAAGTCATCCTGTCTAATGCAGACATTACTAAACCTTGCTATCATCCGTGCAGAATGACGCTGCACGGCTCCAAGACTTAACTCTTACAAAGAGCTTAAATATCTTAGATGTGTAATGCATAATTGAGGTGTGTTCTGTACTTTGGAGGGAAGAAGTATTCCCAAGCAAGTGTGTGTGCAACAGCAAGCTCGCTGGCAATCTCCCTCTTACCCACATCACAAAACAATGAAGTGAATGAGACGGGGAAGGGAGGGGCGTGCGAAAAAACCTGAACCTCATTAATAAGACAGCAGTGTCCTCTCGTATGGTAGCTCAGACCCTACTGTATGAAAAACACATTTCAATTAAGTCGGGAAAATTCTATGCATGCATAATGTGCGCCGATATGCATGGTCTTTCTTTGCTTTTGGAGGGTGAGTGTGTGACTGTGTGTATGTGTGTGTGTGTATGTGTATGTGAGTGTGTGTGAGAGGGTGGATGGGTAGTTGTGTGTGTGTGTGTGTGTGTGTGTGTGTGTGTGTGTGTGTGTGTGTGTGTGTGTGTGTGTGTGTGTGTGTGTGTGTGTGTGTGTGTGAAGAGTTTTTAAGAGTGTGGCAGAGCCTTCAAGAACAATGGGTTAGAGACATTTGCCAAAGTAAAACACAAAGGGTTGTAGAGCACCCCTAGTGGTGGCATTCAGAACTACACTGTGTCTGTGCAGTCTGAAAGCATAACATAAGCATTTCCCTACAGTGTATTGCCAACAAACAGTTAATGCTTCATTTCATGAATGTTTGACTTTCCTTGTGGTTGTTCCTTTTCCAAGTTCAGTATTATCAATCAAAATAGTATGAAAGACTAATCTCACTTCAAGGTGGTGGCCCCTTTTTCAAGTTCAGTATTACTTAAAGGCGTGTGAGCGCATGGGGATCATAAAATTACAGGTCTGATATTTTTTAGTACAGATTTACTGCCAGATTGATTATATAGGGCTAACCTTCTACCCTGTTTCTCGGGACGTGTTTGCAGCTTGTGACTGTCTCCCCTCTGCTGACATATGTGTGATTGAGGCTTGTCACACTCACTGACACACAATAATCAGCACCAAGTTTGAGCCTGCAGGGGGGGGTGTGTGTGTGTGTGTGTGTGTGTGTGTGTGTGTGTGTGTGTGTGTGTGTGTGTGCGAGTGAGTGCGAGTGAGTGTGATTGTGAGCCAACCAGGGCCCTTGCAGCCCTCATAAACACTGCCGTGTTTTAAATCTCCATTATTGCCGAACGAGATCCGCTGAGACATCTGTAATGCCCTCTCTGCTAGTAAATCAGCTGAAATGCATCCACCTGGAGGGAGACAGACAGTAACAGTGGATCCTCACACACACACACACACACACACACACACACACACACACACACACACACACACACACACACACACACACACACACAAGGCCTCACACACACACACACACAGTATGGATGGCTCAGATCCATGCAGGCCATCAGTGATCTAGCACCCACAT
This sequence comes from Clupea harengus, assembly GCF_900700415.2. NCBI lineage: Eukaryota > Metazoa > Chordata > Actinopteri > Clupeiformes > Clupeidae > Clupea > Clupea harengus. The sequence continues at coordinate 16,674,796 of NC_045157.1, read as the reverse complement.
AACAAGACGCCACATCTCATGTCAATTTTTAAACGCGGCCCCCCGACTGGCCCCCACCTCATCCACCCATGTGTCCCGCTGTATTAGCGGCAGAGGAAATGAATCGTCTTGGAGACACGCCGCACGCTGATAACGGCATGATGACTCGTTATCTGCACTCTGGCCCTTAATTTGCTTTGATCTTTAAGTGTTCTTTAACGGTGCCCACCCGTCCGCCGGATCCTCATGAGCTCGTCGCTAAATTGATTACCTGTTTTGTGAATGCGCCGCTGCCCGCAGATCGTATCAGGAAGCTGTCAGGACCCTGCTATTTCAATTTCATTGGATTTAACGAGGAGAGGGGGAGGTGGAGGAGGTGTGTGTGTGTGTGTGTGTGTGTGTGTGTGTCTGTCTATGTCTGAGTATGTGTGTGTGTGTGTGTGTGTCTGTGTGTCTGTCTTAGCATCTGTGTCTGTATGTGTGTGTCTATGTCTGAGCATATGTGTGTGTATCTATGTGTGTGTGGGTGTGTGTGTGTGTGTGTGTGTATGTGTGTATGTGTGTATGTTGTGTGTGTGCAATACAAACCCCACACTCCTCCTCCTCTCATCCACACTCAACCAACCCACCCGATACAATTGCATTTGTCAGCATGATCCTTTTTAAGTGCATTTCAATTAGAGTGTGATTCTCTGATTTTATTATGGAGCCCGCTCTGCGGCTAATGCTCACCGCTGGTAGAACACGGGGCCGTCTCATGTACACAATTTAATTCCCTTAATTGAGCTAACTTGCTTTTCATATCCTAATTCCTCAAATAATCTTTGATTCCGCCATCCGCCGTGCCCGGCTTTAATGAACGGGGCCAGCCTGAAAACATCTGTTACAAGTGCGATTAAATCACCCCGCATAACATCTGCATTTATGAGGGTGTTAGCAGGCAGCCTGGCTCTTTATCTACTATGGGCAATTATCCTCGCTGCCTTTTCGGAAATAAAATAAATGGATATTAATATGGATGTGTTTTTTCTTTTTTTTCCGCACGTGGAGCCATTTGACTCTACCGGCGATTATCGTCCTGCTTAGTTCAAACGGTGGAACTGGGTTACAGCGTGTGAAATCTGCTCAGATAACATTTGGTCCCCCATTGCACATTAGTGCTACAAAACGTGCAAAGTGGAGAATAACCTTGACTGTCTGCAGACTATCTGTGGAGCTTAGTTCAAATTACTGAAATTGGTAGTAAAAATAACACAGGGAGGAGGGGAGGGGGTGATTGCTGAATGCAATGTATCGCAAGTCCTTCTTTAAATAGATATGGTATGGTGTTCTTTGTTCTTTGTTAAAGCTTGCTTGTGTAGGCTGTTAGTGGTGGATTTTCTCTTAGGGTTCTATAAGTGTGTTTCCCAAATCCCGTTTTCTCCTGGTTAGCCGACCTCTCCCAGTGTTGCATGTGGTAATTGATTATACTGCATACTCGCTTGGCCTCTCTCTAACAGCTGGTCTCCCTTTTCTTGACCTGGTGATCCAGTCAGGGATTGTTAACATACACAGACCTTCACAGTCTGTCACAGTCTGTAGCTCAGTGCATATGTGCATTTGTGCGTGCGTGTGTGTGTGTGTGTGTGTGTGTGTGTGTGTGTGTGTGTGTGTGTGTGTGTGTGTGTGTGTGTGTGTGTGTGCGTGTGTGTGTATGAGTGACAGAGAGAGGTAGGATATGTACATGGGTAAATATATATTTACTTATGTATGTATGTATGTATGTATGTATGTATGTATGTATGTGCAGGAGTGTACACACACCAGAGATAAAAGAAAGAGTGTGTGAGGTGAAACATACAAAGAACTGGATCCTTTCCTGGTGCCTTTGCATGCATGTGGATGGGCATGTCTGTGTGTTTGTGTGTGAGTGTGTGTGTGTGTGTGTGCGCGCATGCTTGTGTGTGTGCATGCTTGTGTGTGTGCATGCTTGTGTCTGCGCGTGTGTTTGTGTGTGTGTGTGTGTGTGACCGAGACAGAGAGTGAGTAGGTGAGTGAGTCAGAGAGAGTGAGACAACGAGGCAGAGGTGAAGGGAGAGGAAGTGAAGTGAATGTCACTGAGACCCCTTGACCCCCCTCCCAACCACCCGGACGCCATCCAAAATCACACCCAGCCCCTCTCTCTCCCGCTGTCAGCCCCAGCCCATCGCCCCACAGAGAGGGGCCTGTGAGTCAGGCAGGAACCTGCTGCTCAGCCCCTCATCGAATAACACACGGTGGCATAGTCTGCTGTCATCGCTGTCCCTTCGTCCGGATCAGATGTCCCGAGTCAGGTGTCTCAAAGTCACGTTCCCTCCGCATTCCCTCATTCTCGCGTGTTAGACGAATCACGGCAGCTACAGCTATTAGTCACGAGGTCAACGAAATAAACATCGCTTTCGAGGTGACTAAATGTTCAAAACAAGGTCAGGTTTCATGACACACAGGCTGACGGCCAAGAATGCTTTCCATGTCCTGTCCGTAGGTACAGTGGACTATAAAGAGAGAAGGGTTTTTTTTCTCTCCTCTCCACATTTCTCACATTCTCTGTCTTTCTATTTCTTTACTATTCTCTTTTGTCATTGTTTTCTCTCGCTTTCTTTCCCTCACTCTCTTCCTTCCTTTCTTTCTCTCTCCCTCTCTTCCTCTATGTTCCTCCCTCTGTGGTAAAGGGCGGTGTTATTGTGAGGACTTCACGGCTTGTTCTCTTTTTGAACTGGAGCCTTCACAGGCCCGAGTTCACCCACCCCACTGTTTAGTTTATTGTGACTCGTGAATGTCATTCATTACACCCTCTCTCCTTCTCTCTCTCTCTCTCTTTCTCTGTATGTGTGCCCTATGGTAGGGATGAGCCTCTTCCTTGTGCCGCCGCACCCAGGGCCCTGGTTAATTACTGTTGTGTTTCCATTGTCTTAAAAAGCCTCACTTGTGGCTCCACCGCTAACTGGCAAGGCAACGAGAGGCACATGGATGCTCACTGGCTGCTTGCTTGATGTGGCTGCTGTGAGATTTGTTTCTGATTATGAGACATGATTTTGTTTCTCTCTCTCTCTCTCTTTCCCTCTCTCTCTCTGTCTTTTCTCTCTCTCTTTCTCTCTCTCTTTCCTCTTGTGTCCTCCTTTCCCTCTTTTTCTCCTTCTTTAAAGAGTGTGTGTTGGTTTTTCCCTGGGTTGGGTTTGAGTGGATGCAGGAAACGGCTTGCTTGCCTCAGTGGCTCCCACAGGAGAGTGAAATGTGCTCTTATCCAAGGCCTCCTTAAGGCCTGTCTGACTCCATTGGCAACTTCACAGTGGATCCATTCCCTATAGTATCCAGACAACGCTGTGACAAAGGTTAATGCTGCGTTGCACTACTATAAGTACATCTAAAATGGCATCACATATATCGTGAAAGGATCTTGTCCACAGATGTTGTTGAGGGTTGTTTTCTCAGGTATCGCGTTTTTTTTTTTTTTTTTCCAGCACTGGTTCTTTTCATTATTTGTGGTGAGGGCCGGCAGAGCAAATATCCATTTCGTCTTTCTCTTCCATTTACCTCATCTTTCCCCCCCGGGGGCCAAGGTGAACACCGCTGTCTAGACATTCCTTACACTGCTAATGTGCAAAGTGTCTCTCTCAGGCACCTGTGCAAAATCCAGCGCCACCTCTCCCCAACTCCCCAACCGCCACCATCGCCCACACCCAGCACCACCCACCACCACCACCACCACCTCCACCGTCCTCCCACCCCAGACAAATATCAGCGGTGTTTCAGAGAGCCATGGAGCACTTGAATCCTTGACCCCGCTGTCATTTTGACCTCTAGCGGTAATCCGAACAGAGCTCTGCTGACGTTGGGAGCGCCAGTCCCCTTCTGTTGTGCTATTATCAGCCAAGCGTTATTACCCCTCTTTGCACAGGAAAATATGCCTTGATTTCCATCGACCCGGCCTCAAATCAATGCTTTTAAAAATCTTAGACACCTTTTACTTAAGAGCAAAAGCATGCATTTTATGTTTTGACATGGTCGTATTGATTTGAGGATGGGAGGGGGGAAGATGGGGGTGGGGGGTGGGGGGGTGTAGGGAGGCCAAGGGACCGGGGTTGGTCCCTGTATGACTGCACGCTCTCTCTCTGTCTCCCTCTCTCACACTCTCTCTCTCTCTATCTCTCTATCTCTCTCCTCTTGCTTCGTCTGCCAGTGTCTGGTAACACTTGCCATCCTTAATGGCTTTCCTGTGCTACGCCCACCCCCCCACCCCCAACGGACCCCTCTGTGCCTGGCGCACTTTTTTACACTAATCAATACTGTGTGCTCCCCATCCACACTCCCCGTCACTCACATTTGGCCTGCTGATAAATTATGGATGGGGGCCTCTCACATCACATATAAAATTTCTATTGTGTTTGTCAATGGCTGATCGATACTCCACCTTTTCTCATCCTCAAAGCGGCCTCCGCACTCCTGCTGCCACCCCGCCCCTCTCTTATCTCCCTTTCCTGGTTTTGTTTGTTTATGATTTTTTTTCTCTTGCTCTCCCTCCTCTTCTTCAGTTTTTTCCCTCTCTTTTCGTGCACCCTCCCTCTCTCTCTCTCTCTCTCTCTCTCTCTCTCTCTCCCTCTCTCTGTTTCTCTTCTCTAATGTAAGTGCTGTGCTGTTGAAGCCTCCTGGGTGATACAGCGCAGCAAAATCTGTAGCAGACAACAGAGACTGTAATCTTCAAATAAGGAGTATTCGCCTTGGATCCCCCTCCCTACTCCATCTCCCCCCAGTTCCCCACCTCCCTCTTCTCCTCTTTTTTCACTCCTGCGATACCACTGCCTCCACCCCTGCGCATTCTTCCTCTCTTTGCCTCCTCGCTGCGCCTCTTTCTTCTTGCCGACGTGTCGTTAACATGTGTAGACATCGGTCTCAGACAAAACACTGAGGTTTGAGCTGTGTAGTTTGCTCGCCAGGTGTGGATGAAGATTCCCCCGTTTGACACCACCACGTCAGTGTTTTTTTTGTTTTTGTTTGTTTGTTTGTTTGTTTCTCTCTCTCTCTCTCTGTCTCTTTCTCTCTCTTTTTTTTTTGTTTGTTTTATCCCTGAAGGCAATGTTTGGAGTCTCTCTAAACGCAACACTCCTGAGCAGAAAGAGTGTTGCCCCAAATAAACACCTGAATTGAATGAGAGTTGAAATGAAAGGGAAGTGTGTGTGTTTGGGAGTGCATGTATGTGTGTGTGTGTGTGCGTGTGTGTGTGTGTGTGTGTGTGTGTGTGTGTGTGTGTGTGTGTATGTGTGTTATAAGAGAGCCAAAACCAGGTGATGTTAATCACAGAGAGGCCCTCTACATCTGTGTGAGAGGCTTTGAGAGAGTTTGGATGTGGTATTTGTGTTTGAGTGCAGGAGGGCCACAGCCAGTGGGACAGGGGTCGCCATGCTTGGGCTAATGTCAATTAAGTGACACTGCAGCCCTTTCACTCCAGAGTTCAGCTGTGGTGCTAGACACCAAGTGTGCATATCTTTGTGTGTGTGTGTGTGTGTGTGTGTGTGTGAGTGTGAGTGTGATAGCGTGTATGTACATGTGTGTGTGTGTGTGTGTGTCTCAGCACACACCGAGCTGCTGGCGGAATAAGTTTAGTAGCGGCTCTCCCTCTTTTCCATAATCACTTAACCCCTGACACCGCTCTAAGTGCGGAGCTGGAATGTGAGTGAGAGTGTCAGCGAGTACGTACTGTGCATCTGCTCACTGCCAACCCACAGAGCCATATAGCAGCTCACTATGGAGGGGGTCCACAGATCCGAATAGCAGCTCACTATGAAGGGGGTCCACAGAGCCGTATAGCAGCTCACTATGAAGGGGGTCCACAGAGCCGTATAGCAGCTCACTATGAAGGGGGTCCACAGAGCCGTATAGCAGCTCACTATGGAGGGGGTCCACAGATCCGTATAGCAGCTCACTATGGAGGGGATCCATGGCACCCAGGCCAAGTCTGGGCTAGATTCAGGCCAAATGTGCTTCATGGGTTAAGTGGCGGATAACACACAGGAGTTCAGCCAGAAGTTCACAATATTTATACCATATCTTTGTTTTTGGTCAGTAGTGAAAGGTGTTTTTTTTGTGGGTTCAAAATTGTGTGTCGTTGTAAGCATGTGTCCTTGCATGCAAGCGAAGACACAGATTGTCTTATTGTCTTAGTTATTGGTTTTTCAGATTTAACAGAGACATTTTACAAAGTATGATATGAAATAAAAAGCAGCTTATAAAGTTTGAATGAATTCACTAAATTGTGGCCAGATTAATTTACTTCAACAGGCTTTGAGCAATATTTTAGGGGCAGTTTATGAGGCAAAGCAAGGTTTATTAGCATGTAGAGTACATGAATACACATTTTTATGTGTGTCTATTTGTGTGTATGTTCGTTGGTTTATGCACGTCTGTCCTGAACTGTGTGTGTGTGTCCGTGTGCGTGTGTATGTGTGTGTGTGTGTGTGTGTGTGTGTGTGTCCACGTGTGTGTCCGTGTGTGTGTGTTTGTGTGTTTGTGTGTGTGTCTATGTCCTGAGAGTGTGATCTGCTCTCTGTCTGTCTGCACCTTGGTCCCTCCCATCAGCGACACCGTGGCCTTTCAACCCCCCTCTTCAGAGCGGGCTAGCGGGGCATTGGGGCAGCGGGGCAGGGCTGGGCTAGGGGTAGGGGTTGGGGTGAGAATCCTCCAGGCCTGTCTCAGCTGCCCAGCCACTACACACTGAAAGAAAAGTCACTGACAGCTATGGTAGACGTGTCAGGAATCTGGGCCCAGGCCTCATGGCCAAGGCTCCTTTTTTGGGGGGGGGGGGGGGGGGGTGTACACAATTGCCACTCTTTTGCTCAAAGTTAAACTAGACTTGGCAAATGCAAAATATATAAAAAAATATATATCTAAGATATGAAACATTTACTTTCGGTATATTATAGATATTCCCAAAAAGGTGTCTGATTACATTGTTTGTACAGTTCATTTCATAATACTAACATTTTTATTTGAAATTATGTGTCAAGCACAGGACATGGGCATTTTATTACAGGGGAAACAACAGAATTAGGATTCAAAGAAATATAAATATTTATAAAGCATTAAATGTAGATTTTACATTTTAGTAATGCAGATGCATTCAGCTGCCATTTCCAAATAATGATGGCATGTATGCCCTCAGTGAACTGTCAGTTTTTTTCATCCAATCATGATGTGCTTTCTGTTGTATATTTGATTTCTTGTCATCAGCAATTATTTCTTCACACACTCACACACACACACACACACAATCTCTCACAGGTCGCCCTGTTTGGTTGGTTGGTGTTCAATCCTCCCTGAGTCGTCTTGTCATCCTCCACTCCCCCAGTCGCTTTGGATTTGCCTGAGACGGCGAGGAGACGGCCTGATTTGGTTGACAAACATAAACGCTTTTAAATTCCCATTGCCCAGGCCTCCTCCCCCCCAGCAGCCCATACCTTGTGATGAATTATTCAGATCGGAATCCTCTCTGAACCGCCCGAGAAGGACAGTAGCACCCAGCTCATCTGGCAGAAAATCCATACGCGCTGACATCTTGCTTCAAACCGCAATTAATAAAGGCAATAGCCGGATGTGCATTTTTCCCCGTAATTGTTCGTAAGGTGAAGTGTTAATTATGTAATTATGCCTGAAGGTTAATTTCTATTGAAAGAAATACTGTACTTATGGGTTCTGGCTGCTGTAGAGGGATGATATTGTGTGTGTTAATAGTGAAGGTGTCCCTCGCTGGCTGTGTGACTGGAAGATCCTCAACCTCTCTGCCTCTCTCTCTATCTCTCTCACTCTAGTTTTTCTCTCTTTTTCTCATAAGTACAAACACACACACACACACACACACACACACACACATACACACACACACACACACACACAAACACACACATGCCCTTAATGAGAAGGCCTGTGGATGCTTGCCACAACAGCACACAAGCTTAGACCACAAACAATAACACAGGCAGTCAAACAATCAAAGACTGCAGACTCTCTCACTACCAAAATAAGCCGTCATAAAGCAGCTTCCTGCTCTTTGCACGATTACCCTCTGCCTTTTTATGGGCTTGCCTCACCACTCGCCCACACTACACCATCACTGCTGACCTTATTGGACATGCAAGCCAAACACTTATTTTTGACTCCCGTGTCTGTGCGTGTGTGCGTGTGTGTCTGTACATGACATGTATCAGTTTTGTCCAAAGTCATTATGGTAGGGTGCCAGGGTCATTGACTCTGTTGTATGTTTGACTCCTGTCTCCATGGCAAAGTGCCGCCTGCTCCAGGACGGGATCGTGTGTGTGCCACCTCCCCTGTCGCACTGGCGCATTAGCAAGATCAGCACCCCACGACGAGGACTCACTGCTCCCAGTCTCTATCTCTCTTTCTCTCTCTCTCTCTCTCTCTCTCTCTCTTTCTCTCTCATTCTTGCTCTCCCTCTCTCTCTTGCCCTGGCTGAAAACCTGACACTGTCCCTGGTCCATCCCTTAACGGTGAAAGACGAGAGCCGTCATGTCGTAATCGTGTGATAATCGTGCGTGGTGTCGCTTTCCCTGCAATTGATGGAGAGGACATAGCGTCGCTGCGTAAATCCACCCTAAACCCCAGGCAGCCCGGGCTGTGGAGCTGCAGGGTCCAGAGAGGAACTCATGAGACTGAAGAGAACTGGTCCTGAGGACCACAGCCCTGACCAGTCTCAAAGGCCCAAGCACTGATGGCCGATCCGCCGCGCATATTAAAGGGGTGGGATTAACCCCTGGAGACTTAATGTTTATTAGTCTACGTCCAGTTTGTGCATCCAAGACATATAAGCAAAATATTGCTTGGAGCCCGTTGCAGTCATGAAGCAGCAGGCATATAGGGACATATGCATGGGTTTGGAGACTGGAGGTCTGTGATTTTTACACCAGGGGTGAGGGGCAGCTGTTGCCCCCACAAGGCATCCTTGTGAAGGGCAAACGCATGAGGTGAGGCTGGCTGGGCTGTCAGTGGGGAGTGGAGCACTGAGAGGGCCATTATGCTGCTGCCAAGCTGTTGGATTGTTCTAAATTTGTTTGGGTCTGGGCCGTCACTGAGTTAATGAGGTGTCTGAGAATCGCGGGTCACACACTCACACACACACACACACACACACCTCATGCTCACTCACTCTCGTTTTTTTTTTTTTTTACCCACCTCTCTCCGGCCACTCAAGTGTCCCTCGTCCAAAAAGGCCATTCCGTCTCACCTAAAGCCTTCCACCTACACCCCTACTTCACTCCCAGCTGCACTCCACTCTCTCTTTCACACTCTCTCCCTAAACTTTAGATCTCTCTCCAGCTCTCTTTTTCCTCTCACTCAAACTCGTTGCCTTGGTTACACCACTGTATGACGGTTTCTCCCCCATTTCCCCAGTCTTTGCTGTCATTTGGTCTGAAATTCTCACTGTTTCACTCCTTCACACTTTATTGTTTCTCTTACTCTATCTCTCTCTCTATCTCTCTCTCTCTCTCTCTCTCTCTTTCTCCCTTTTCCTGTGTGTGCCCTGTCTGTGCGCCTGGGTCAAGGGGCTCCTCTCTCCTGTCAGTAGTATATGCATGGGAGGGAGGAACAGAATTAGCAGGCAGATTAGATTGCCTCCTCTCCCTGTCCCCACTTCACACACCAGGGCTTAGGATCTCAGAACGCGAGGACCTCTCCGGGCCCCCGCGAATCCCGCGCTCCAGTTTCTCTCACCCGTCCCCCTTTCATTTCACCCAGCCTGCCATGTACACATCAGTTTACTTTCTTAATGGGCTGTGTCACTCTCAGGCAATTGATGTATAATGTATCACCGCCAGTGTGCCATTTTCTTTAAAAATATTTAATACCTCTTTAATATTAACTGAAGCACGTACTCCTTTTGTGACAGAATGAAAGCGTTGCAGGGATGATCAAACAGACACTTGTTTCAGGTCACATATCCAATGCAGCTCTGTCAGTATTATTGCTGCAAGAGGGGCCACAAATCAGAGCAGATGGGTAACGGTGGGATTTCTCCAAACAATGGCACATTTTCCCTGTTTTGTCAGTGATTGTTCACACAAAGTGTCAAAAAGCTGTGGTCCCAGTGTAATTCATGACATATTTTGGATTGGTGCTCAGCTTTTTTCTCTCCTTCCCTCTCTCTCGCTCTCTCTCTCTCTCTCTCTCTCTTTCTCTCTCTCTAGGCAGCCATCTTTATTGCCATCTTTACGTCTTTATTAAAAAAATGTTACTGTTGTTGAAGGGATTATTTTTCATGACCTGCCATGGCTCAGGCTTCAGTGATGTATGAGACGCATGACAGTCTGTTGCTGGACACACAGACCTGCCCTCTGCAAGAGTTTGTGATAATACGCACCAAGGAACTGTCAATCTCTGTGTTTCACCCCGTGACTGTACCATAAACTAACACTGTGCTCTCCTCAGTCCCCCCTCTCGTTCCCCTTTGTTTTTTTGTCTAAGACACTCTCCAGGGTTGTACATAGGTGCGGACGGCTGTCACGCCCTGTTCAACCAGAGCCAATGGTTTCTACAATTCCAAAAAAGAGAGAGAAACACAGAGAGATAGACAGCAAACTCTCCCTCTGTGATTTCGTCTAAAAAGCACACACTCTATTGAACAACTGTCTTCCGTGACAACCTGAGAACAAAATGTCTGCTCGCCCTGTCTTGGCACGAAGAGATTTACAGCACTTGCCCAAAGGATTTGCACCTGCAGTTTTCAGCCCTGCAGTATAAAATAGCTCTCCGAGACATATGGGTTACATCACCTGTTGCATTAGAAGGAGTCTCTTTGTTTTTCGCCTGCCTGTCTGGCTGTATGTCTGCCTGTCTCAACATCCCTGCTATTCCCCCAACACACCTCTCTGTGAAGAAAGTGTACTCAGCAGTAGTGACACGGGTAATGTGACTCTGTTCAACCACCACACCAATTCTGCTTAACATTTCTCACCGAGTCTCACCTCAGGCTTCTGCGAATGGTTACCTTCCTCTGCTCTTTACTGTACCCTTTACATTTCAGAAAAAAATATCCAGTTTTCTTTTTTGTATGTCGTTGAACCAGTTTGATGTGTCAATAATAAGAATAAACAGCCTCACCCGGTACAAATTACCCAGACACATGTCTGTGTGTGCGTGTATGTTTGTTTCAAGAAATGTTTCATTTCATGCTCACCATCATTTTGACTCAATAGAAATCCCCCACATATGGTCACAATAATAAATTATATTGCATCAGAGTTTGAGTGCATGGTGACATCATGTGCTTGATAAACACACATAAACCAGGTCTCAACACACGCACACACACACAGACATACACTCACACACACACACACACACACACACACACACACAGACTAGCACACATGGAGTCCTCTGATAAGAACACCTCTCAGGCCTAAGCCCACAAGAAGCACATTCGGAGGTGCTTGACAGAATCTGCAATGCAAAGAGAGAAAAAAGATGGAGGGGTTAAAAACCAGGGATGAATACAGTACAATAGCATTTTCTAAAGGCTACCCCCTTCCCTTTCTCTCTCTCCCTTACCTTCTCTCTCTCTCTCTCTCTTTCTGTTAGCATGTCCTCGCGCCTTCTTCTTCTACTGCTGTCTCCCCTCATCAAATTTCAGAATATGTTACCTCTGTGATACCGGAGTGAGACTTGAAAGGAAGTCTTAAGGACGTGGGCTTATACACAGTGCCAGATTTTGTTAAATAAACGGGAGATGTTGGTGCCAATTCATTGGTAATTGTCCCTTCTGGCACCGTCTGTTGAAAGTCTTGGAGCAGCCTAAGCCCAAGATCACTGCAAGTGTTAATCTTCTTATACTTAAGGTATCAGGTTTTCTTTTGATGTCGCTAAACATGTTGACTCCTATCTAGACAGAGAAGGCAATCCAGACATAGCTATGAGCAAAAAGGGGTTTTGTCTGTCTTGGGCTTGCGAAGAATCCAGGCTTCTGTTCCTCTTCTGCAGTTCATTATGTGACCAAAGAAGAAAAAAAAGAGAGAAAAAAGAATAAAAAAACAACAACAACAAATTGAAAAAGAATACAAATATTGTGAATGACTAGGGTTGTATTTGGAATTCTTGGCCCTCAACCCTGTAAGGCATTTGGCCAGTGTTCGATTCATACTAAAT
>NC_045157.1:16527649-16660149 GCF_900700415.2 Clupea harengus | reverse complement strand
TGTAAACTCTGCGGTCGCTCTGTTTTCCTACTCCGGTTTCAGAACAAATGTCTGAGAAGTTCATATTTTTAATGGCAACTCCGAGAGAGCCATAAATTCACAGGGCTGTATTTTTATCCTCCCTGCATAATGAAAGTTCCAGAGTGAAAATAAGAGAGAGTGAGAGAGAGAGAGAGAGAGTTAAAAAAGAAAGCCTGGGTAAGAGGAGAAAGGAGAGAGAGAGCGGGGGACACAGGAGAAGGCTTGGTCGACACGGGACGTGCTGAGAGGAAAGGAAAGCAGGCCCTTGTGTCTCGGTGTGTCTTAGCACCCGGGCTCCCCTAGAAAACAGGGCTTAAAACCAAACAAGGCGGACGGATATGTAACGACTCTCGGGAGTGAAAACCTACCCGAGGCGGGCCGGGATTGGGTGGGGTGGAGTGGGGGGTTCAGAAGGGACGACTCCAAGTCCAATTACGCCTTACAAGACACATGACAGTTCCCATTGTGCCGCGCTCTCACCCCAGGAGCCCCGGTAGCGGTATCGGCCCCAGCCCCGGCACCCGGCGCTTTGGCTGGAGTCGGCGTGCCGAGACGTTAGATTGCAGAGCCACTTCTAGCCATTCTCCTGCGGTAACACACACCTGCAGACACCTGAGAGTCAGTCGCCCTGGGGTGGCAGTGGCGGCAGGATGGAGGGGCTGGGGTAGTGTGTGTGTGTGTGTGGGTGCGTGGGGGGGCGTGAGCCGGAGAAAGACCTCTCTAAGTTGCACACACCTCTTGTACTTGACTGTTGTCAAAGTGTTGTGGCTCTAAATGTCTTTTGTGTTGATTGTGGGAGTTGGGGCCAAGAGGAGATTATCTCCTGGCTTTAACTGCAGGGGCAGGGCTCTGTAATTGATACAAAGGAGCTCACCTTTTTATCTCTGAGATGACAGAGAGACAGAGAAGAGAAGGGCCATTATCTCTCATTCCCACTGTACAATTCGGCTAATTTCGAGGGAAAACGGCGTAGGGTTTCCAAGCGTATTAGAGCCTGGTGTTCGCTCGTTTCTCTGGGGTGAGGCTTTCGTTAAAAAATCATTCATACCATCTTATTTTTTATCACTTCCAGACCCATGTGTGTCAGCTTTTCACCATAGCTGTGGCAGAATGCTGTGTGCAAAGCATGGCAAAGAGAAAGAGAGAGACAGAGAGAGAGAGAGAGAGAGAGAGAGAGAGAGAGAGTGGGAGTGAGAGAAGGAGAGAGGGAAGAAGAGAAGCCCCCACTTTAGTGAGATCAGTGTGGTGAGAGAAGCTGGAACCAAACCTCTTAAAACATGAAAAAACATTCCCCTTCAAACCACCATGACTGAGTAGATTAGGCCCCATCCAGAGGAAAACAATCTTATTTCCCGAAGATACTTGGGGCGTTTAATTCTTAAACAATATTGGCGTCTGCGCAGAGTCTCTCTTTTATTGCATGCCTTTTATTGCTATTCTTGGAGTCATTCAAATAAAGTAAATGAGTGGTTTAGAGAAATGTGCTAAGATGCTCACAGAATAGATTAATGCTGTGTTTAATTATTCTTGCAGATGTTTCTCTTATGTGTCTACACCCATTAAAGTCAGGGGAATAAGGATGAAAGTCGAGACAATTATGATTGCTCTCTGTGTGTTTGTATATGTGTGTGTGTGTGTGTGTGTGTGTGTGTGTGTGTGTGTGTGTGTGTGTGTGTGTGTGTATGTTTGTGTTTTGTGATCCTGTGAATGGCAGTGCCATCCCAGACACGTAGCAGTATGCATATTTCATTTCAAACATGCATAATTTCATCCTGTTATCTGCTGTGTGCCATTGCTTTGTTCAAAGTCACAGTAGCAATATTGAGATTGAGGTTAGTATCTGAGAATGTGTATCTGTTTATGTGTTTGTGCTTGTGTGTGTGTGTGTGTGTGTGTGTGTGTGTGTGTGTGTGTGTGTGTGTGTGTGTGTGTGTGTGTGTGTGTGTGTGTGTGTGTACTGTATGTATGTCAGTACAATCCTCTATGGCAGCCTCTCAAACCGATCTAAATAATGAAAAAGCAACACTGACAGAAGGTTAAACATATCACCAAAAAAGAAAAAAAAACACAGAGGTATCAACAGTACAATATGTTTGCTCAGAAATAAAAAAGAATAAGAAATGAGATGCAAAGAATTGAAAAAATTCCACAATGATCGCTAACGAACAAGATACGACACATAATTCTCCGGGTAAATAGTTCAAATCCATTTCCAGTAGCCCCTGTATGCATAATTTGTTTTCTCTAGCTTTCTGTTTCCATTGGTTTTGGCCCAGGAGGTTATTTCATATTTTGGGGATGAAAAATAACCTTAACTGAATTGACCTCTATTTGGAGGATCTGTCAGCTTGGTAAGCGTATTTGGTGTCAGCTGGAAAGCTTTGCGGATACGGGGCTGTTCTTGACTGCGCGCCATGACGGGCATCTATGTGCTGTAATCGTAATTGCTTGTGGTAATTTCCTGTTAAGTCTTCGCTGCTCTGTCGGCAAAAATGTGAGGTTCAGTGTCTGATTATACAGTGCGAGAAGAATTCGGATTATATATGTGTTCACAAGAGACATAACCAGACGCAATTAAAAGCACAAACAAGTGACAGCCCATGTTTGTGTTAATAAGCAGGTTGGAAGGGACATAGAGAAGGAGGGAGAGATAGAGAGTGAGAAAGGGAGAGAGAGAGATGTAGTGGCATACAGACACATGCCCTAACTATGATGTTTGGGTGGGAGTGAGAGAGAGTGAGTGGCAGGGTACTTAAAATGGAATTTAACCCAGCACAAGGGGTTGGATTGTGGGTACAGGCCAAGTATCTTGTGTTCTGTCGCGTAACACCAGCCACCCACTCACTCCCACCCCCCCGTCCTCTGCAGCGTATTCAGTCCTGTCTGCCTCCTCTACTGCATTCCTCTCCTCTCCTCAGTCCCCAAATCTGCACGCCCGCCCCCCCGTGGGCCCTCACACAGCAACTTCAAGCGTATCGCTAGCACCTAATTGGCCCTGGGTAGCAGTGGAACAAATGCTTGATTACCGTGTGGTGTGTCTTGTTTTCTCTGTTCTCTTCAGCTCACGCCGAGTTTACACACAAACACAGTTGAGGATGGAATTCAACCCCCGAAGGCTGACCCACCCTGCGGCCAGGTATCTCCTTAGGTTTGTGCCGTGCTTGGGAACCAGAGACTGATGGCATGTTAAAACCTGGAGTGGCAGTGTCAGCTACCTGCAAGCATGGTTTGGAAACAGTGAAGCATTTTGTGAAGAGAAAAAAAAAGAGAAGTTGCAATTTTCAAATGTCAAAAGAGATTTGCCTCCTGTTATGACAGGCAATATGAACAGGTGTAGGATGACACTTGACTGTGAGAAAATCTAGATAGAACTGCTTAAAAGAAAGGCAAAAGAAAAAAGAAAGGAAGGAGGGAGGATAGATAGATGTAGATAGAAAGAAAGATGAGTACACAGCTTACTTAAATATCCCTTATTATCCCTCCTCTCCTGTGGCACTTTTCATGTCGGCATTAGCAGCAGCCCGTCAGCTCTAATGGGCCCTACAAGCCGAGTGGAGCGCTTTACCAGCACCTCATTGACCAGCGTCCGAGTTTACTAATGAAGCAGAGAATTCACTCCCCCCTCTTCTCTCTCTCTCTCTCTCTCTCTCTCTCTCTCTGATGTGTTCTCTATTGATCATGGCACAACGCCTCCTAATAGGTCCCCCAGCACCTGTTCCCCACGCAGGCACAGTGATTGATCAGTGCTGAGCAGGCTGGGTGGACTACAGGGCCGAGA
This sequence comes from Clupea harengus, assembly GCF_900700415.2. NCBI lineage: Eukaryota > Metazoa > Chordata > Actinopteri > Clupeiformes > Clupeidae > Clupea > Clupea harengus. The sequence goes on along the minus strand of NC_045157.1, from coordinate 16,656,350 downwards.
GAGAGGCCTTACAGGCAGAGACTGAACACCATAGCTGGTGCTTAGCCCATATGCCAGCGACTGAGGGAGATAGAGATAGAGAGTGAGAGTTAGAGAGAGAGAGAGAGAGAGAGAGAGAGAGAGAGAGAGAGAGAGAGAGAGATGGGGGTGTTAAAAGTCAACAGCACAAAAACATCAGGAGAAAACAGTAACGGTTGAGAGGAGAAGAAAATAGAAAAGAGAAACAGGAAGGAGTAAAAAAAAAGCTGAAGAATGTCAGAGGAAGAATAGAATTGGGTTGCCTTAAAAGTTTAACAGAAAAAAAAGAAGAAAAAAAAACCAAAATGACATCCTTAAGTAAAATTCTGGCAACAGAGACTGACGTGATGGTGACAGCTTTGAATATCTTCCTTGTTTGGCTTTAAAATGTGTAACACTATAGCGTGCAATAAAAAAGAGAAATTATCTGCACTTTTTAAACGCTAATGCTCATTCAGTGAATGGAGATCGCATATCACTGTGCTCTATTGCCAAAACACAGAGAGCCGCGCAAACCCTTCCAAGGGAGAGTTAAAGTCGACATATCTGTCTGTCTATCTATGTGTGTATCAATTTTAACTGAAGCTGAACTAGTTGAGTACACAGAGTTGTTATCCGCGCCATGTCTGTCAAACCCAAAAGTGAGGGTTGTACAGCAAACATTCAGCAGATGTGTGTGTGTGTGTGTGTGTGTGTGTCTGTGTGTGTGTCTGAGAAGGAGAGAGAGACTGAGAGATAGAAAGATAGAGAAGAGGAGAGAATCACAGGAATGTTCCAGAAGGACTCCGTGTTCGGGCCTATCCTTCCCAACCCACAGGAGTGTATCCAGCCTGCAGACATTCACTTTAGCTTCATTGAATATTAATTATTCTGACAGCTAGACTTATTAATTATGCCTCAAGCAGCATAGCTTACTAGGCCACACAAAGCCCTCTTTTTTAATGTTACCAAGTGATTTGTGGTGCGATGCATCTCTTTATTAAAGATGTGCATGTGTTTTAGGAGAGGGATAGGGAATGTAATTTTTTCGTCTTCTTTTTTTGTGTGTGTATCGGCAGAAAGATCTTTAAAGACTGATTATAAACTCAAGCCTCTCTCTGCCTTCCTCCAGGGATCTTCGGAAAACTGTGATAGCTGTCTGTCAGTATTTTCATGTGCTGTGTTTATTTTTCACTCCACAAATCGCTGGAGTCGTTTCTGATACTGTCGAGAAAAAGACGCCTGCGCCACCCTTACTGAGGGGAGAGCCACTCAAACTGGTGAGGAGAAGGTCAACTTTTAGTAGGGATTCCCTGGACAGCAAGCTACTTTTTTTTTTGCCATCGTGACGTTAGATCATCAGGACACAATAGAACATCTCGAGAGGCGCTGAAAGTTAGCACCAAACTTTCTCACACGTGTGATGTGATTTTTCTGTGTCATCTGCGTTTCCCTCATTTTATACGAGTGGGCTGACTTTTAGACATAAAACTTGAGCTGTAGTCTTGGATAAGGATCTAGAGCAATCTGTTTTGTGGATCATCACAAAAGACATGAAGGTGCAGCGCCTCTTTGAGATTCCTACATGCCAATTTCCCAAGAGCTTCAAGGCCTCAGAAGAGACCCATTGGAACTGTTTTCAGTCTGTGTATGCATGTGTCTGGAGTTTCAAAGAACAGCATATATACAGGCCACATGACTCCTCTCTATACCTATCCCATTAAAGTGTTCCCCACATTCTAAATGTCCATAATGTCACATGGGAATATGCTGATTAAAACTCTCCATCGAAACATAAATAATGGTGGCCATGTTTTCCCAGGTCCTGTATGATCTGTCAATGAGACACAGAAGTGGCATACAAATGTAGTACACATGGTAGCAAGGTGTCACTGTCCCTTGTCTCTGTGTCCCGTCCAATGTGTCACTGTCCCTTGTCTCTGTGTCCCGTCTAATGTGTCACTGTCTCTTGTCTCTGTGTCACTGTCCCTTGTCTCTGTGTCCCGTCTAATGTGTCACTGTCCCTTGTCTCTGTGTCCCGTCTAATGTGTCACTGTCTCTTTTCTCTGTGTCCTACCCAATGTGTCACTGTCTCTTTTCTCTGTGTCCTTACCAAGGTGTCACTGTCCCTTGTCCCTGTGTCCCGTCTCCTCTCCTCTCCTCCCTCTGTGTCATTGGACTACACGGAAGCTCTTATGGGAAGGTCAAACATTTTACTATTCGATCAATGGCCAGCAACTTACAAATCATACGTATTGATCATTGTAATCATCGCGCTGAATACGGGGCAGACAGTAAAATCACACGCACTTAGTCTTAATAGCCCACATTAAAGCAATTATGCGCGCAAACTAGAGCTGCCTGACAGTATGCATGCTATGCAGCCTAATTCATCTTTTTCTGTTTTATCCCTGCAATTCCCATCGTAAATCAGATCTCTTAGTCACTATTGACTGCTGCAGGTGTAAGGGGCAGAGAGGGGCCTTTAATTGCACTGAGACCTCGGCTAAAAGAAACTGGGGACAGCAGAGCCACGCTGGGCCAAAAAGGCCCGCATGACATAATGCGGCTACTTGGGCCTTTTTTATATGTGTGTCAATACTTGTGATGTATTTACTAATGAAGAGGAGACAGCAGAGTCGAGCCGCTAATGAACGAGATGCATTTGCAAAGAGTCGGTCCAAAGGTCAAGGACTGAAGGAGAGCCATTGTCCGTGTGTGTTTGTGTGTGGGGGGGTGCTCTGTCTCTTATGGCCTTCAAAGAGGAAATCCAGTGTCACTGTGAACACAGTGGTTGCAATGTTTGTCAAAGAAACAGAACACCTCCGAACACAAGATTATATAAATAAAATGAAAGTGCACCACACACACATTCTTTCGTTTTTTTGTCATTTCCTCCTTTTTTGAAGAAGATGAAAAAAAAATCCATCATGTTCACTCATGTGTACCTGCTGAAATATCAGTGTATTTCATGGTCAGCATGTTCTGTTGCAACTCTGACGCCTTTACCTCTGGTTTGAATAAATACGAATGCGATGACAGGCCCTGCTTCTACCATTGGATATGGCCAAGCACACTCACACCCCCCCCTCCCACACACACACACACACCCCTCCTCAGCCTTCTCACTGTATTAGGCTCCACTCAGTATGCCAGCAGATATGTAAGCAACTCTCTTATTAAAATTCCTCCGAGGCCCACTGCTCAAGAATCGTGCATATTTTTGGTGAAGGACAAGTGGGATTAGGGCTTTTATAGGAATGTTCAAACAGATAAAATTTCTTTATCTTTTCGAGGAAACTATTCGGTGTCACTAATAATAACTCAAAATTGCTAGAAGGAGTCGCAAGCAGCGTGGCAGCAACCGCCTTAGGTTTTCCTTTTGTTTTGATATTTATTTCTGCGGCAGACTATGTTGCGTGGAGATGCAAGAGTAAGATATTTAAAAAATCTACAGTGTCGTGCTCCACTGAACAAAAGTCGAGACGTTTTCAGGAGCGCAGTATTTCCGAGGCTCACAGAGGATGATAGACGCAGTGGAAACATGCATGAGACTATTGTGTATGCAGACTTATTGTGGAAATGAAATGGATTGTAGAGCAAAACAGATCATTTTTAAACACTCTTATTACCATGTGATTATTCAGTCTTTTGTTTAATAACCACTTGCGCTTTTCTCTTTTCATCCAGATTAAGATGAAACACGTTCATGTAAAATTTATCGGAGATTATCTGCATATTCCGATGCCCTTGATTGGGTTGCAGTCTGTGCTCAGGGAAAGAGAAATGAAAGCAATATCACAGGCGCTGCGCGCAGCGAATCTTAATGTATTTTGCTCTTCCATTTTGACGAATGCATTTCATCTTTTTCCATCAGACTGAATGAGGTTATCACAATCAACACATTCCGCCACTCCCACCCCTCCTCCCCCTTCTGCCCTCCACCCCAGCTATGGCAAACCCAAAGAACCAAGAGTGTGCATTAAATGAATCTTTAAAGAGCCGTAAGTGCTAACATTTAACGTTTAACATTTATGAGTAAATGCCAGAGCGAAGCCGAGGCAGACCTCAGAACAGGGATAAAGAGGGTTCACCCCAGTGCGGTGCTACGAGGCCGATAACCCTGGTACGAACAAGCTGTGCGCGGTGTGTAGGCCCTGCCACGTGAAATGGCACACTTTTGGTGAAAAGTCAGCGAGCGCTGCAAAGCAAGGTTATTTTGGTGGCGTGAAGCCTCTGCTGTGGATCTTATGTCATCATGAAAGCTCATTATCTAATGTTACACCCTCATACAGTGCAATCTGCATTCCATACCACATCATCCGTAATTGCTTTCATCAGTTTATTGTGTGAAACGAAGGCCTTTGAAGTATTTAAAGGCCCAACCTAATGAATCTGTGAAAAGCACAAACTGGGGTGGGGGGGTGGGGTGGGGTGGGGGGGAGCTGGTCCGATGGGGAAAACGTGCAACAATGCATTCTTCAGTTGCCAACACCAGAGAATAAGTGAGGACTTAATCAACCACAATTATCCAAAGAGAGAAGTTGGAGGGGGGGTGGCGGTGAAGGCAAGGGGTGCAATCGAGTGTAAACATCCAAACAATGTTGGGCTTAAACACACGGACTCTGATTTGTGGGAGCATGGTGTGTGTGAGGCTGCTGGTGGTGGGGACAGCGGGGTGTGTGTGTGTGTGGGGGGGGGTGTGGGGGGGGGGGGGTAGTTGGCTTATTTAGCAAATATGCAGAAGTGCTTTTGACCCCGTGGCGACCGCTTGGATACGACCCTCGCCCTCCCCCCGTAAGTCGTTAATCATTACATTGAATGGGAGTGGTACTTATGTGGACGTAGAAGAATGGAATACTTCTCCATCGCCCCACTCTGGTTTCACAACATGCCGTTTGTTTTCGCCAATAGTTTGTGTTCATGTCGATTTTTTAATGAATTCATTGGTGTCTTTGTTGTGTGCGCTGCCTCTTTTCAGTTCTTTGGGTTCAGGGAGAGAAGGGAACAGAGAGAGCCAGAGAGAGGAGGAGAGCAAGAGAATGAGAGAGAAAGAAAGAAAGACAGAGTGATAGAGAGAAGAGTGAGATATCTGGTTACCGGTAGCTTTTCCCACAGACTGATCAGAGACTGAAAGTTGAGAGCATGTGTCCCTTGCAGGAGGTTTACTCCCATTGCGGGTTTAACCTCTTATTAAACTGTCCTTTGTCCCAGCTCTCTCCTGGCATTGCCCCAGCCACATTCACACCAAACCCCCGGGTCAGGCAGGTTAAGGGGGAGAGGAGGGCTCCTAAGATCATACCACCACTGCCTCACAGTAGCTGCCAGATCTGTGCACCACGTCACCCCCGATGGAAGAAGTATATACTACAACAGTTTGATGAGCAGTGAGGCAATAAATTCATTAATCATCATTTTATGCCTCATCAAACACTTTGCCAGCCCCCTCCATGGGAGTTACACAAATTAGCCACTGAAAAAGCAGTAATTTTAGTCCAGCTAGGTAAGTGCTTTTTGATTGCCTTCTCGAACAATACTTCCCTTGACAAGCTAATAAATCAGATCTCTGTGAAAAACCTGAAGTGTAGCGAGCGAGAACAACGACGACCGATTTCAGACCTGCCGAAAACAAAAGTGACTGCACGGGACGAGGACCCCCCTATTAAAACAGCGGGGCCCTTTTTTGTGAGCGTGTTTGATTAATTTCCCTTAATTTCTTAATAAGTAGACAGAGGTACAAAGGGTAAAGGTAACCAAGCTGAATTTTGATTACAGCCCAGCCGAGCTGGCTGGGAAAGGACCACATGGCCACTGGTTAGGCTGGGATTAGACCTCATTAGGATGAAGTTTTAATTGAGACTGCTCTGTTCCAGGCATGACTGAATATTAATTACATGACAAATGTTGGTTTTGGAGAGAGTCCTCCTTGGGCACCCATGGAGGATCCGGGCAAAGATATTCTCGCATCTTTCTCTCTCTTTTTTTTCTCCTTTTTTTGGCTTGTGTAGTTTGGCCACCAGATGAGACACATGCACAGTACATCTATCCCAGATGGCTGTTTTGTACGGGGCCAAAGAATTACCCATTAGACTGGAAATAGCGCTTTTATTGAAAATGAGGTCAATCGATTATTTGAGCTCAGTCTGTCGCTGGTCGTGTTGCTGGAGTAACAGGTATTAGCCGTGGTGGCTGGGTGTGCCGTGGGGGGGAGGGGGGGTCACCGCAGAGGCTGCACTGGGGGCAGGAGGAGAGGCCGCCGACCGGCAGGGTACAGGCAGGAGAGAGGGGGCTCTTTATCTGTTTAAAGTGCCTCACTGATGAGATTACCTATTCCGCTTGGCTGTAAACCATCCCCTAATAAGAAAGCAGCCTCAGCCAACACTTGTTGGCAGGGAGCCACCAAACAGTTTTTTTGGGAAAGCTTCTTACACATGTGCTTGCACACACACAAACGTATACAAACGCACACAAGATTTCTCTGCGTTATTTTATTAACTTAAAACATGTCAGGCAAAAACACAAAGACAAATATGTGATAACTAAAAACATATTTCAACACAGTTACCTGCATTGCCTTCTGTATCTTATCAGGAACTCACCTGTGCATGAAAACAAAAAAACTGCCACGGAAGTAGCCCGCTGAGATCCACCCCTTGAGCCTGGTGATTGGCTGACCTCTACGCTGCATCACCAGGTGGCACTTCTCGAACAGTAATTGGCACGTAGGCCATGTAATACACCCAGGCACTGCCTCCTCCTTCTCATCGTGTCTGTGAGTGAATGTGTGTGTGTGTGTGTGTGTGTGTGTGTGTGTGTGTGTGTGTGTGTGTGTGTGTGTGTGTGTGTGTGTGTGTGTGTGTGTGTGTGTACATGTGTACATATTCAGACCAATTTCAAATGATCATCCTTCTTCACACCTTTCTGCAGCTTAAAATAACCAACCCAGGGAAGGAAAGAAATTAAAAAAGAAAGAAAAGAATAGAATAGAAAAGAAAAGAAAGGGAAGGGAAGGGAAAGGAAAGAAAAGTGACCACCAGCCATTTACCTCCATCCTGGGAGCTGAGCCAATTATGTGAGTGCCTGTTTGCATCCATCAAACAGAAAGCCTAAAATAAAACACATCCTCAGGAATGTGTTCAGCTTCATCCAGGCAACAACACAGAAGGCCGCAGAGACACATTAAGACAGAGGAAGAAGCACGCTAGCACGCTAGCACGCTCTCTGACTCCAGGCCCTCCCCTGTACCCTAGGTGAGTGACAGGTAATGGCGACACTTCCCTCCTTCCCTTTCCTATCTGCTGGAGACACCCATCAGCGTGGTCATTAGGACAAATATCTATGCCTTAATTTGGAGCAGATGTTTGGAAGAAAGGGATCATTTAAAAAGGCCAAATGTAAATAAACAGTCGGGTGGCTTGTAACCCCACCCCTCCCTTCCTTTCCTGGGCCCTCAGAAGTCTCCGAAAGAAAACAGTTCATCAATCTTCATCAGAACCATTAAGATTGTAATAATATAAGGCCCTTATCTTAGCGGAGCTGCTGTGTGACTTTGAAGACTTTTGCCTGAATCTGACAGAAATGCGATTCCCAAATGTACCGACCATTTTCAGTGGAGGTGCAATATTTCAGTTGCAAAAATGTAATGGACACCAAGTATAAAAGGAACATTTCATAAATACGTATCTGTATATTCATCCTCATGACATTTTGTGGGATATGGACATCACCTACCAGTCAGAAGTTGTAAAGGAATATTTTAATACAATGAAGCAAGTTTTCTCAATAATCGTACAATTTAATAAGTTTGTCTGCAGTTCAACCGAAGGTAACCAGGCTGTGTGTGTGTGTGTGTGTGTGTGTGCGTGTGTGTGTGTGTGTGTACCATCCCTGTGATGAAAATAAAATCATATTATGTATATATTTATTTTGTTTCATTTTTATGATGGCCTCTTGATAGGGCATACACTAAGGGCATTGAATTCCCCTCTTGGTAATAATGAACGGTCTGTAGTTAAAATACCTTTCTTTCAACTGAATTGTATTTGATGAAGATTCACCATTGCATGGTGTACTTCTGTTAAGGCATACCATTACACGCAGAAGTACTGGAAATGTACTTATGAGCTTATATTGCAGTTATTATAACGGGAAATGAAAATGGAGAAATTTGCAGATATTTAAATTAAATTCACAGTGGCGTTTACAAGGTAGTCTGTGGTTTATGTGGTCCTACATTCCCACTTTATAAAGACCATTTGCGCCTCGCCCTCTCTGAAGTGAGCCCACCTGAAACGCAAACCTATGGTGTCATTTTCTTCGAGTGCAGATTGGATATTTGCATCCTAAACCCCAAAACGAATTTGGTTATTCCTTTTGGAATTATCCGCTGCGCATCATGCTCCTTTACATTTCTTTGTTTAATACAAAATATTTTATATATGTGTAGAGGTTTCACTTAAAACAGCAGACAGCTGAAAATGACACGTGTAATGTGTCCCTTGAGAGTAGCAAAAAAACAGTGTTGAGTCCCGGTAACGTCGGGGTAAATAGTAGTAAATCACCCTCTGTCACTTCAGCCGGGTAGACTTACAATGTGCTCCAGCTTATTTAGAAAGTTCATTTAACGCAAACGATGTAGAAGTGGTAAACGTGTGGTGTGTGGTGACACAGTCGAACTTCTTTTCCCGAGCCTGCTCATTCTCGGCGTCGGGGCGATTTTTACAAACGATGAAAAAACTGCCCGTCAAACAAGCCCGGACACCTATGCGATTTCAGGGGGAAAGGGGGCTAATTTGTGAAAATTATTCCTTAGCAGCGTCACAGCCCTAGCTACGGCGCAGCGCGCCACTCAGAGCACACTCGCAGATCCGGAAAAAAACACAGCTGGGCTGAATTTTTAGCACCCATAATTAATTAAGGGGCCTCTCAGTGGGATCTGATGATTAAATAAAGCAAAGGCGATATTCCCAGCATGCGCCAGGGATGGGACCACTCCACTTTCAGCTTTGTTATCGAGAAGTAGGGGGTGGTGACGTCTTCTTGGAGCAAGCTGATCAAAATGCCTTTTTTGGTGACATATGCCACAACGTTATATTTGAGAGCTCTCACAAAGGCAGCATTATCAGCTTCGTGTTTGGGGAAAGCTGGGTTCCTGATTTCTGGTATTGTTTGCTTAAACCAACTAACTTGGCAAATGAGACGACATATTGTTCACGTCAAGGCAGAGAAAGGAAGAAAACAGACGGTTCAGTATTTGGCTACACTTGCTCTGTTGAAGCTCACAGATGTCCTAGTGCATAATCTAGGCAGGTCAAATAAAATGGTGTCCTTTTACACGTTTAAGCTGAATTTCATTCCACTCGACTGGAGTCTGGTCTGGTGTGATCTTGTTGTAGGCAGTCGCTTGTTATTTGGCAAGTCATTACTGAAATCCATTTTGGGACATACAGTATATTTAACGACTTTTTCGCAGCGCTTTTATCAACAGGTTTAGGTTACCATTGCATCTCGCAATGGATGCCACATTGGCCTTGAGGTGGTGTAAGCCTGACCAAGTATGCACTGTTCAGCAGCACCAGGTGTAATTTTCACAGGCTTGGCTTGAGGATTACAGACATTATGAATTCCATCTCTCCTTTGATAGGGCAGTTGTTAAAATGCAGACATTCAGGATATAAGCTAGGATAAAATCTTTTCAACGACTTTCCTGAAGTAAATGTACACACACACACACACGTAGGCACGGACACAGCACTTTACATTTGGGTCTAGTCTACATGGATATTATAAACGATATCTGAAAAGTAACCCACGATAAAATAATGTTGGATTGTCATTGGATTGTCAATTTGGAGGTCAATACCAAATATTTAAGGCGATGGCATTTTACTTTTTCGGCAGTGGGCCTAGTCAAGCAATAGCAGACGCGAGTATTTTACATACAGACTTTTTAAAATACTATATTGTCTTTACTGCTGTTATGACTGCAATTTGACAATTAGGGTTTTTGTCTGATTGGTCTTTCAACACACAGCAAATTGGTAGGACCTTAGTTCACTGGGTAAATATCTTTTAAGTATTCACTATGATATTTTCTCTTTAACTTTTACAGGTGGACGTGCCAACCCATTCGTGTTGCCATAGACATCGTATCAGCCTATGAGAAGATAGGCTGGTGTGAAAGGTAGAGTATATAAAACATGTCGGTTTTGCTGATATCTGTAAAACTCTATATACTAATGACCGTTGCAGAAACTTTTTGGTCTTGGATATCCTAAAATTCTTGAAGATATTTTAGGGGTTGGTCTAATAAAACAGAGCAGCCCAAATCTACAGTGTAGCCTAAAATATGTGCACGGCGGGTGTATTCTTTTGTATAAGCAGATGGTGCTTCGTTTGAATGGAATATGTCCATTAGTTATGCTATGCAATTTTATTCGTCATCACCAGAAAGAAACACAACTGTATCAAAGCAAATATGTACCAAACAAAATACAATAAACGCCAGAAATTAAAACGGCATTTAAAAAAAAAATTGTTACGTGCTGTTTACGTAATAAAACTTTTAATTTCAATGCATATCAGATATTTCATGTTATTCAAAAACACTACATGTGCAGGCCTATATATTCATAATTGTAAACAGAGCAGGCGCGTTGGATTGATAGCCACCGTCCAACGCCTGGATTGGAAAGCTGTCAACGAAAAGTTTCTGCATTTTCCCCTCATTGCCGAGACTTTTCTCTTCTTTTTCCACACGTGGGAACTGTCTCTCCCTCACTTAACATTCTCACACCGTGTCCATGCATTGCTTCCGAACAATGAGCCAGTAAGCCATTCAGCTGGAGGAGAACTGAGAAAGAACTCTTGAACAGTTGTGCTCCTGGATCATTGCTAAGCTCGCCCGTACCACCGTATTCACAAGTGACAAAAGGTTGGATATTCAGGCTGTTTGTTTCAGGCAGCCCTGCTCTGCTGAATATGCCGAACAAATCCATTTTTAAAAAATGAGAATTTTATTTGGTCTTACCCGTTTGTAATTAAAAAAGCTTCAATTTACTACTATTATTATTATTGTTATTTGTATTATTATTATTATAATCATCATCATAAAAAGGCGATTTCAGAAAGCCAGTATTTTAATGGGCTGAAATGTTTCAGAAATCCTTTAAAATTATGTTGGGGTTGATCCTATTGTGAAAAAGAGGAGAAATGAAATATAAAAACGAAATATATCTGCACAAATACAACGTTATATCCTAAACAATATACTTTATTGTGTGATTCACTGTCACCGATAATAAAGATGACGCTGATTTATTATGCCTTTTTAAAGCAATGGGCATGTTTACAATTCTGCAGTGTCTGGGGGGTGGGGGTGCTGAGGGGGTCTAATTTTTTTGACATATCAGGCAGATAAATGTTTGCTTATCTGGATATGGGTCATGTATTCCTTCTGATCTCAGGGACAATTTATTTACTGGCCTGTAGATGTATCAATTCCTCCCCTTTTAAAACAGCCGAGTCGGAGCCCGTTGTAGCCCGCGTAGGGGCAGTGCATCGAATGTTTCAATTCCTGGAGGGATCAGGAAAGAAAAACATAATTATGCTATTTAGCCGGCTGATGTGGTGCAGTGGTGACTCCATGCAGCCCGCTCTGACACATTAAAAATAGAACCCCCCTCTCCGCTCCTCTCCTCTCTTCTCCTGCGCAGAGGCGAATAGAGGGCATTAGAGTCGGGGGAATTAGATGAAGCCCAGGGGAGTTTTCAACTCGAGTGCGTAAAGTAAACTATAGAGATTAATGATATAACCTCAAACCAGAGCAAGCTGCCTCACCGCATTGCGCCTATTGTTATTGGCGCCATAATAGGCCTAACAAAATAACCTAAATAATAATGATTTTTGATATTGTTCCGACCATTCAGAAAGCTACGTGATCATAAGCACTAATGTTATTTTGTGTTGCCGCTGTTGGAACGTGTAAATAACAAGCGTGCAAAAGAAAAAAAAAAAAACATATTTGAACCACTTGGATTTTCCTGCAAACCTGAAGGATTTTTCTTTCACATTCAAGAGGATGTCTTCAATTAAATTGATTAATAATTCTGTGTACAATTAATAATAGTGAATTTCATGCATTTGCATTTCACATTAAATAACACATGTGGCAAACTCCTTGATAATAATACTACTACTAATAATAATAATCCTAATATGCATACAAATAATTTGACCTTGGTAGTGATTGGTGAATTTCCAAATTAAAATCCAACGCTCGCTTAGGCCTGTGGCTGCGACTTTCGAATGCGGGAAAATTCATGCTTTGAATTAAACTATAGCTGCGACACGTAAGGTGTATTTGAGAATATTGTCAATAACGAAACAATGAAAAAAATCGAAATAAACATTCCTGCTCCCTGCATTACAATATGGTTTGGACAACTGACACCACTGGATATTGCATGACATTTCCCTTCTGATGTTAGTCCAATTTGTCGGGTCTCCTGAAGAGGCAGGCTTTGCAATGTCCCGATTAAGAGTAACCCCTTTAAATTAAGAGCAAGTGTGACACCTACCTGCGGAAATGGGAAGAGTTTTAAACCAGTGCTACAGGCCTGCTGCTCTACCAGTGGGACATTTTTACTGGTCATGGCACCTTGGCCACAGTTCTTGAAATCATCAGCGTTTTAATATTCAGTGCACCATTACGACTCTCCCACCATTAATGATATAACAAACCCCTTATGCTCCAAAGCCTACTCTGATGCCATAAACGCACCGACGCGCCCTTCTAACAGCATTGCCACGCCTTGGCAATCGTAATAAGGCCTAAATTTGGCATAAAATCGAACTCATTACCCGAGTTCGCCACCTGATTGCTTTGCATAAAACACGAGGCGGTTAAAGTATAATTGGGTTAAATGAGTGCTAGACAGTTTTTTCGCCAGTGTTGTATTATTGTCATATCAACATTCACCTGCAGAAAATATTTTGCTAATTTACAATAATGAGGAAATAATCAGCCTTCTATGGTAACGACAGCAACAAATAAGAGTCTTGTCACAATACTTCTGCAGATCATATTCGGTCCTGATTGCCTGTCGCTTTGATGTGGTTGGTGATACATTTATTGCAGAACTCAGTTGCTCAAGTAATCAACCCTTAGGTTGGACGACGTTCATGCCCTAAGCCGACTGAATGTTCATCCATGAACGTCTTTATAGAATGAAAGTTCAATGCACTCTTGATGTCGTTTCATTCTTTAGAATGTCATTTGTCTGAGGTACTGTACACAATGAATAATATTCTCCCCAAAGCAATCGCTGCACACATGTATTTTTTTCATAATTTACTTCAAAGATAGTGTATTGTCCATTTTAAATACAAAAATGCTACATTAAATATACATTAGTCTTTAATACAAATAGACTCAGGCGGCTGCAGCGATTAAGACAATTCTTAGTTGTTACATCTTTTGGATAAACCATTCAGAAACTAAGATTTGAGGATAAGCATTTACTGAGAAAATAACTGTCCTCAGAATTTTCTTAAACAGTATAATTATTTCTTGCTTCTTCTTTTTATGCAACCACAAATAATAAATAATTGTCCGGGTGACTGGGGGAGGAATCCAGTATTAAATGTTTGACATACCTTTCTTTAGTTCATAAGGGGAGTCTTTACAAAGATCTATCTGTGTTTGGCTTCTGATTTTGCTCTCTCTTACCAGAGCCTCGGCTCTGTTTAACACAGTCTGATTTAATCCATTGAAGTGTGGCGTGGAGCCCGTGTTGGATCCGTGATTACTGTGAAGATGTCCAAAAGTGCCATAGTTCGTATAACCGGGGTAAAAGGGGGAAGTGTAGTAGATGGGCCTGGAGAGAACCGTGCTATTTGGGAGGTGACATTGGGAAGATGATCGAGATGGCGACGCAGCGTTGGTCGTGATTACTGTGCTTTGACCCATCACCGTGGCCTGCGGCCCCTCGCTGCTGCTTTTACACCTGTCTGAGGATGTCGCGATCTCGGCTAGAGACCAAAGTTTGGGTTTGGGGGCCGACGGGGGCGAATGGATAACAGACGTCACGTTGCTGTTTACTGTGCTCGGTGCGTGGCCCAAATCTGACGGCTTCACTTGCGCAATGATCTCATTCCCCCGAGGCACAGTAGACGGAGAGGAGGTGGTGGGCTTAGCCGACTCGGGCAGCAGTTCCGTCCGGTCCTCTGACTGTTTTAATTCCGTGTTGGTTAAAAGAGGATCCATTTCTTTAGCATGACTTTCATCTTTGAATCTCTCGCATGACATGTCCCCTGGGTTTATCAGTTTATTGTCTGCAAAAGACAAAAACAAATAAAAAGTGTTAAAATATTACAATTCTGAAAGTGATATGCATGCTTAATGTTTTGTAAATAACATCTAAAAAACACCCTGACATGTGACTGTGAGCTCTTAGGAATCCTATGAAAGAAGACCATAAAATAAGTAAATAATGTGATATGGGTTATAATAGCAATAAAGCAATCCTGATAATACTGAGGGTATAATGCAAAGATTGTGGCCTCATTATTCTGCCCAAGATAAATGGACTGCAAACACCATACGTCACCAGCAATTCTCAGCCCACAAGAAGTCAAATTAGGGGAGTTCAAGGTGATTATTATTTAAAGCAATTGTCCCATTATAAATAATATACCACCATTAACCAGCAATCAATTTTCCGCCCTGAGTGGAAACGACTGCGATGAAAAATGTATGAATTTTTCTACACACCCGACTCAGTATCTGTCGAGTCTCCCTTGTCTGAAGGCTTGTTAGGCTCGTCGTCGTCGTTTTTCTCCAGATCAATGTTCTCATCCTCCTCCTCGTCCTCGCTCCGGTTCCGGGGAGTCCAGGTCATCTTGTTTTCCTTCTTTAGCCTCCTCCTGGCGTTGGCGAACCAGGTGGACACTTGAGTGAGGGTCATTTTGGTGATGATGGCCAGCATGATCTTTTCACCCTTGGTAGGGTACGGATTTTTCCGGTGCTCGTTGAGCCACGCTTTGAGCGTAGCAGTAGCATCCCGAGTCGCGTTCTTTCGGTAAGCAGGGTCACCATACGGATAGGAACCCAAGGGAGCAGCGTACGGGTGATAGCCTATCGAACCAGCCATGCCGGTTGTGTGATCGTAGGGCGAACCCTGGAATACAAAATATTTTATATGTAAGTTGCTATTTCAAAAATAGGAGAAAGTGGTGTACACTTTGACATACTCCTCAAGTCTTACACCCACACACACACACACACACACACACACACACACACACACACATACACACACACACACACACACACACACACACACACACACACACACAGGGACACATGCGCGCGCGCCCGCTCACACACACACACACACACACGCACACACACATTACATTTAAGTAAACAAAATACACACGCAAGCATGACTGTAGCAAGTATAAACTATTTGAATCCAGTCTTAAATTATAATGCAATACACTTAACACTTTAACACTACATGTGATGTTCTTATATTATCATATGTCATGCAGTAACTCTTGTTGTGCTTGAACAAAATATGAAGAGGAAAATTCATTATGAATACAATCACCTCTCCATTTCTTAGTTAAGGGGCGTATCTTAAATGAGATGCATAATTCTTTTCATAGAAGTTGCAATAAAAGTGTGAAATATAGTTTAACATGAGGTCAAAACAAATATCTTATTTCCTGTAGAATTAACTAAAAACACAAGAACATACTAGACATGGTAGTGTTATTCCTATTAACCTTTACTGATAGCTTTCTTGCGGTAAATACAAATAATGTATGTCGATTACAGCAAACAGGGTACATTCTCAAATATGCAGGGCTTACTTGCTCAACAAATATCTTGCTGAAGTTTGTAGCTTTTCAATTTTATTTATATCAAATAAACCGATTAATTATTTGTGTTAAATCCGTACTTCCAGTCTCTGTACAGCACACGCATTAAGCAAAAAACAAAAGCTATCTGGGGGGAAATGACAGCATGTAGACGACATGTTCGCTATTCTTCTGTGAAAATCACATACGCATTCGCATTACAAAAACAATTATAAAGTTTTCACTCTTTCGTCCAAATGATCTAACTGCTCATTCAACCACACTCACCACATATGAAGTAAATGTGGCAGCCGCCGCTGCGTCTGCACTGTACGGCAGATGGGAGTTGTAGCCAGGCGAGGCGCTGGTAAACGCAGTAGATCCGGCATACGGAGCAAAAGCAGACCCCGAGGATGATCTTCCCAGTTCCTCCGTTCGGGGTCCCGAAATCACGCTGGTACTGTACGCCGGACATGAGTACAGTGCCAGGGAGGCGGATGGCTGGTACAAGTAGCCCTGAGGATACGCCATCGTGAAACCCCGAAAATAAGCCACTTACTTGCGCACTTTCCCTTCTATTCTCTCATGCACTCTCCGAGCTCAGTCATAGAGTCTTGAATCAACAGACCCACGTCTGTCCCCTTTCGATACGATTGCAGTTTAAAATAAGAATACCAACGAGCACATAAGACTTTAAACGCGTTAACTGGTAGTTGTCAGCAGTTAGGCTGGTCGCTTGTGTTTGCTTTCGCTTTTTTGCTCTCGGTCCCTTTTTTCCTCTGGCTCACTTGCTCTCTCATGCCGTGCAGAAGTTTTTTGCCTTCAGATGGGGGCTTTGCTTGGGAAAATGTCCTGCCAGGATGCTAAGTTGGAAATTGAGGATTCTGACGCCTACTACGTGCTTCACGCTCCTCCTCTCGGGGTGTAGTCATCGAAGGAAAAGGCAAGCTTATGCGGGGCTACCACAGCCCTGCCTAAATCGATTCTCTCTCTCTCTTTCTCCCTCTCTCTCTCTCTCCACCCTATTTTTTCTTCTAACAAGCCTCATTGCTTTAGACTCAAGTGCGCCAGCCCCTGGATGTCGATCTCATGCGCGTCAGTAGATCAACTCCAACTTTCCTCATTTTCTAAATACATGAAGCCGTCACTTTCACACTTGATTAATAACAAATGGGCTGTTGTCTGCCAGGACGTGCTTGCCAAATACGAGAGGAAAAACCGCTCCATGTTCAACATGATGGTTCGTCGTCTTGCAGGTTTTTATGGCGTATATGCGCTCATCTTGTCATTATTTTAAAACACATATTTCATAAATACATACTTAATACATAAATAATGTAACGGCACTTGTGTTGTTCCGTGAGTTTTTTGTAATTTACCAAATAATTTGCTGTTGTAGAATCTTGTGATTGTACTCGACATTCTTGGAAATTGCTAAGTGGGAAGGTTGTCGGGATGGTGACAATTTACCAAGCAAAGACATAATGTACGTGCAACGCTCGTGGGCCCTTACAAAGACCACGAGGAAAGCAAAAGTAGTACAACAATGATCACTTATGGTTATTCCATTTTCGAGAGTGAGACTGAAGGTAGACTACTAATTTTTAGGAAATTAACTTCCTACAGGTGTTAAGTAGTAGGCTACGTTTGCTCGGCCATTTTCAAGGAAGAAGACGGGGAAAACAGCCCTGCTATTTTTTTCCTATTCAACCCCAGATCCCTAAACACTGACAGATTAAGACCACATGGAGCACGCCAAATCCACGTGGACCAGTGGTTGTAATCTCTTATCATCCCAACAGATATATTTCTTGACTGGAATATATATCCACTTATCTCATTCTGTGTGACATATCCTGTGATATGATTTGATATTCCATCTGCGATCTGATTCTGTGTATGGTGTAGCCTACCAGCAATAACAAAACTACCAACACCACCAACATTATTATTATTATTATTATTATTATTATTATTATTAATAATAATAATAATAATAATAATAATAATAATATTATTAATGCACGCCATCAGTAAACTATTTTATGAGTCATCTCTTTTCTGACCAATTTTCTGCCGGTCATTTCCTGAAATTAATACAATTATCTTGTTGCATATACATTAGCCCACAAACCGGCTGCTGAAGAGTTGTTAAAACACTACTCGTATATTACTGTTCATTCTCCTGTGACTGAGGCAATGAGAATATTTATTGAGTCCAAGGTTTTATGAATATACACGTCTTCTAGTGAATATCTCCAGGATGGATTTTTTTTTCTCGCTTTGGATAGTTCAAATCTCCGGTAAGCCGAAAGGGATCGCTGTAGGCGCTGCTAAAAACTATGTGTGCACATGGTCACGTGTTGTGACGCTCGACGAGCCTCTTGAGAGAGAAGAATAATGACGTTGCTCCACACTGGGCCAATGCAGAGTCTGGAAAGTGAAAAAAGCCAGTAGGCTACATGAAGAAATAATAATGATGGTGACAATGACACTACAAGCCCTACTTTTACACTTCTGTAAGCTGCAATTGACAAGTAATGCTTTTATTTTCTGAAATTGCACCAGTTCTAATTAGTTGGCTATGACAGTGACAATTGTAGGATCAGTAAATCTAATAGTAACCAGAGCCCAAAGTCTCATTATGATCATATCATCAGCATCATTATTATCGGCTGTAGACAGCAGCAAGCTCACAACAGTAGCCGAAACACATTTTAAATAGATAGAGTAATATTTAAGCAGAGATGACTAATTCCCACAATGGTGCAGCGAATTCTATTTTGTCCACGAGTTAACTCACATTCTGTCTGTCACTGGCCAATTATGATTGCTGTTCTTTTTAAAGGACGTTGGAAATGTACGATGCCCCGCTGCGGTTTAATATAGTTCCAAGGGATACCTTAAGGGGAAAGGATTTCACTGACGTCAATACTCATTGATAGTGTGTTATTGGCAATAATGATTTCCTCGTCACCGATAGCGCTTGATAGGGGAACTATTGGGCAAGTGTAGCGGGAGGTGAATTAAATCGCATGGAATGGGACACACGGGGAGGACTGCTATCCTCTCTCACTTTGACGGAGAAGGTAAGAAGACCTTTGCTCTTTATCTCCTTTCAGTGTTACGTGAAAACGGAAAACTTTCCGATGAGGCGAAAACCGGGTAGGCTACTTTTTCTTCTAAAATTTGTGGAGCACCGGCGATATTAGCTGACAAATAAACTATCCTTATGCATGACACGAATGTTTTACAAACGTACATTGCCTATAGCTGTATTCATTCCTAAGTTTAAATCTAAAGGATCGCGTCTATAGTTTTTTCTTCAAATATTCTAATATTCAGTTATTGTACTAATAGGTTACACTAAGTTGTATAACATGTACAAATAATGACGAATTAAAAATTGCCGTTTAAAATTCAAAAACAGACACCGAAAATGAATGTGTTTGTTTTTCCGACATGGAATCGTAGCATATGAGGTTACTCCGGTCCTGTTATCTTTTGCAAAGAGTTCAGACAAACCAGTGTTTAGGCAACACACAACCTGACCTCAGCAAATACTATCTTTGCTTTTGAGAATGAAGGAAGAACACAGGGCAGCATAGTGACAGACCATGTGTTGTAGTTCTTCACTTTCCAAAATGCCTTCGGGGCCAGGCGTAATCTAATTTGGATGTAGAAACTATTATTAGACGGCATTATCTATTGTTGCAGACTAATTGACACTTGCATGGGCGCAGCCGATGGCCAACGTAAACACTTTCTGGACTGTGTTGGACAGTTTTTTTCAACCCTCAACGCTACGTGCCTACCTTAGAAATGAATGGGCAGTTAGCAACGTGGTAGTATTCATGAGGATTTTAGCCACTTCAAATCTGTGTCTTAAACAGATTAGTTGACGCCAAGGATTCTTTGATGTATTAGCTGTGGGGTTTTGCCACTTGGAAGCCAATTGAAATTCAAAACAGTTTGCTGGTTATGCTTTGGGGAGATCTGCTGAAAATAATGGATTTAATTTATTTTTGACATTGCAGTTTCTATTAAATGATTAAACACATGTGCGCAAGGATTTTTTTGTCAGCGCTTAACCAAGACTGCTGATACCTCCACCATCACTTCTTCTTCTTCTTCTTCTTCTTCAACAACACCAACAACAACAGCAACAGTGTTCCTGATTGCACCTACAATGTAACTGCTGCCCTGTTTACCTATTATTTCAGCTACACTGAAGCTATCATTTTACATCCATAAATCATGACATGATGAAATTATACAACATTTAGTTTTCTTTAATTAAGTCCCACGTCTTAAGATGTGTCGGTAAGAGTAATTTTAAGTCAAAAATAAGCCTGGTTATAGTGGTATGTGTGTGTGTGTTTCCATTTTTATTTTGTGATGTAATGCTGCCCTCCATGCTCTTTTGATGTGCCAGTGCAGATGAAGGCTTAGGACCAGTAGCATGTGTGTAATTTAAGTCACACTTCCTCCACCCTGCAATAAGGGCCACATTATATCTGTACAAAATAACACCACTAAAATGGTCACAGTGGTAGCAAGTCTATCACAGGTGGTTCTGTTTCTGTCGGTCGAAAAGGAAATATGTGTGTGAGCGTAAGCTCTAAGTAATGTCTGCCTGCTGTTCTGTCGCAGAAACGCTGCCACTGAACCTCACTACTGTTTTCTGTCTTTTTTACACCTTAGTGACTAAATGCAGAAGCATTTGACCACTTAAATTGAGGGAGACGTGGATGAAAAAAAGGACAAACGTCTGTCTTTGCGATAACCTTTCAACATTTGCGCACAGATTGGTGATGCATGAAACCTCATGCACTGCATTCCTCTGTTGTCACTGTTCTGTCCTTTGTCACTCCTGCTGCTGCTAAACTGATGAGGATGTTATTACAGGAGACGCCAGAATTAAACATTTCAGTGAAAAAGATCATGAGCTCTCTCGCCCCCCACCCCCCCCCCCCCCCCCTCGCCGCCACTATCCAGCTGCCAACAGTGCAGATGATGATTGATTTGCCTGAGACGGATTGCAGGAAGCAGACATTGATTTTTCAATGACTTATCAAGAAAAAGATATTTACAATTGTATCCACAGGGTAGTATTTCCACGGGCTCTGCAATTGCCTCCCCTCTGCCCGACATCCTTTCTCTCTTATTTTTTTCAAGAGGAGCCAGGGAGAGGAGGGGAAAAATAGGATAATGCCTTCCACTAGAGGACAAATTACCTGTAATTTTATTTTTGAAATGAGTCAATAAGCCAAGTGACTAACCTAATATTGATTGGGCATAAAGTGTAAGGCAGCTCTTTGAAGAAGGAGGCCCTGTTGAAGGATGCCCCATCAGCACATTACACAACGGCCACTTCCTTCCACTCCAGCAGCTACTGTTGGCCAGGACCACGCTCACTGTAGGGCCACTTCACTCTGCCACTCCGTGGTCCACCATACAGCGAAAGACAGGACAGATGAAGAGAGAGAGAGAGAGAGAGAGAGGGAGGGAGAGGGAGAGGGAGAGAGCGTTTGTGGGTTTGATCGATGGTGCCAGATTTGCTCAATGCCTGTGAGCATTTGCTGAATGTTTTTTGCCTGCACAAAAATCATATGGCATCATAATATCATAACTTCATGTTTTGATTGATAACATAACATAATTTTTGGTTGGCTATAAGTCAAAACTGTCATAGTTTTCTTAAAAGAATCTGTCCAATATTCATAGAATCAGTTTAAGTCTTGCACTGTTGTAAATGGTCTGTAAAAAGTCTTGATATTATTCTTTGAGCATTTGTAGCACTTATTGCACACCTCTGTGTATGGTTATTTTTCTGTCCTTACCTGCTTGGATTTCAATTGTAAAAACAGCATAGGCCTACACACCAGTCAAGAACATGGCTAGCAAGCAAGCTAACAAATGCTTAAGTAGGGAAATCCGACAAACAAGAGTGATCGCCTCCACAATCAGACCACAGTGCTTTTACAAGGGGAGGGGTATGTTGTTTAGGATATCAAGTCGAATGTTGACACTGTCTCTTTGTCTGCGGGACTCCCTTTCCTTATTTCCCACACACCTTTGCCCTCAGATCCTCTCCCCTCTGCGCAAAATATTTTCTTTTGTCCTCCCCACCTCTCTATTCTGCTCGCTTAGCCCTTTAGCTAGTGCGTTTACCCTCTCGTGCTCCAGACTCCGCTAATGACTAGGCCGCAGGACGGCAGGCTGCTGCTGCAGGGGCGAGCCGCTGTAGACTGTAATCAAATGAGCCCCCGTCAGGAACGAGAGGAGAGGAGAGCAAGATTATGTTCTGCCGTGAATTCCAGAGCAGCGCTGTTGTGTTTTTTTTTTTTTTTCTCTCACCGTGGCTTTGATGGCGTATCCCTTACATTTGTAGTCCCAGCAGCCGTGTTTCATAAACAGCGAATGGAAAACATCCTCCTGCATTTGAAATGTAGATTGCGCTCATTCCCTGCCACTCGACATTCCGCACGTGCCCAGTCGCATTTTCCCCCTCTCCTGGTATGGAGGTATTGGGTTTCTCTCTGGTGCCTTTGATACAAGTGAACAGCTCCCCATCAGTCCCCCTTATACTGTGTGTCATATGTAATCGGCTGAAGCAGCAGTGCCAACATGGCCTCTTTTTCTATTCGCTTGCACTCCATGTGGAAGTGTTTCAATATCATGGAAATATTTTGGAGTGATTTTATGACAGACCTAGCGAATGGACCTTCCCTGGCATTTCAAAGCTGTTGGAAGTGTCCTTATTGAGTTGTTCCTGTGAGGGTGGGAGTTGATTAAAAAATATATATTGAATTAATCCCAAATTATTTGTGGTATCAATAGGTATTAAGAGTGTTGTGCGGGACATTAGATTGCAGTATAAGAAAGTGATGTGTTATCTTGCATATTCCTTCATTCGTAATTCTGCAGACATCATGTTCCTCACGATCTATAAAGAGCCATTGTTATATACTATGTGTTGTTTTCAAAAATGAAGATCAGGATCCCTATCAACAATCCAGCACATGACACGACCCCCTCAGCATCTCACCGTGGGGGCACTCGCACCGTGGAGACACCTGCCACACAGGCTGGTCCGGCGGAGGCTGACATGGGGAGGCCAGGTGGAGGAACTCCCCTCCTAATGCTTCACACCTGCCAGGGCTTTGGAGAGGATTCACCTCCAGGTTTCTGTCTTCCTGTCGCTCGGGCTTTGAGAGGCCCCTCAGGTATTTCCTCTGCTTTTCTTTCTTTCTCTCTCTGTCTCTCTCTGTCTCTCTCTCTCTCTCTCTCTCTCTCTCTCTCACTCTCTCTATCTCTCTGTCCCGCCGGCGAGATGTGAGATCTCCAGCCTGCTCCATGGAACTTGCTGTCTGACACGAGTTGCCTGTATGCTGTTTAAGAATGATCTCCCCCCTCCAACCCTAATCTCCCATTGCCTGCCTGCAGTGATCTCTCTCTCTCTCTTCTTTTTCTTCTCCTCTTCTCTCTCTCCCTTAACCCCCTTCTCTTTTTTGCCTGGCTTTACTAGAGGAGATGGTGTCTGCGGGCTGCTCAGCTTTCAGTTCCCAAGGAACATCTGCGGGCCAGAGAGAGAGAGGGGAGTGGGGGTGGGGGGGTAGAGGAAGAGAGACAGAGACGTGGCACGTCCCGACCAACGTAACGTAAACACATGGAGCATGGCAGCATCAAAACCAGGCAGGAGCTCACCCTTCAGTGTGCCACCTGAACCCATGGAGGAGCGCTGGCCTCAGTGTCACATGACGTGGAGATAGTGTCACTGCCCCATCATCTGGGTCCCATGCTCACCTCAGCCAAGTCAGAGTGGCAAACTAGCTTAATAGCCTGCTGTGTGTTGGTATAATAAAGAAACCTTATTGTCATCATTATTACATTTGAAATATATATATATAATTAAATTTGCCCAAATGAAGAGAGAAAGATGTCCATGAAAATAAGGTCAAGTCAGGAACACGTGAGAAAATATTTTGATGCCACGGTGTATTTTTCCACTTTACATCTTTTTTGGTTCTCTGTCTGCCTGAAGTATTTGAATGTGTCTTGCTCTTTTAATGACAGCTACATTTTTGTTAGCTGCAGGAATGCGAGTGTGACCCATAAAAGGCAGGGCCGAAGAACACTTTTAACAGACAACTAGCACTAATCACTTCCAGTGCGCTCCAGCGTGTAATTACTCTGCCAAACGTTTGCCTCTCGCAGCTTAGCACCAGGAGCCCTGACCTGCGCTTCCCCGTCTTTCGTCAGCACCCCGTGTGGGGTGTTTTCTTCGCCCCCTCCCTCTGTACTCTTTGTGGGGCTGGAAAGCTGAGCTCCTGCCCCAATATTTTGAGAGCGGTCCACGTGGGAGAGAGAGAGGTGCGCGGGTTTGTGAAGGGGGGGGAGATGGGGGGCTTCTGGTGGAGGTGGTAGTGGTGGTGGTGGCAGGGGGGGGATAAGGCGCTGCACTTCCGTCTTTGTTGGAGCCCATTTAAACAGGCTTTGAAACCGAAGCCAGACTGGGATCAAAAATAGTCTTATTGACTGGGCTTCAGGAGTGAATGAGCACGAGGGGACCGGCAAGTTCATCCTGGAAGAGCACTCAGTGGAGGGTATGCTAGGGCCTCCGTACAAAGGGCTCTCTCTATAAATATTACATCAGATAAATCTTAACACATAGTACACACACACACACTGGGCACACTCTCACTGGATACTCATTTTGACAGTTTCCATGATGTTGTCTTTTCCAGTGGTAGCATTTTCCTTTTTGTTAAGATATTGTAAATAGTTTATTCTATTTTAATGATTGGATGTATTTTAAGTGTCATAAAGTCTCTCTGTTTTGTTCCATATTTTAGTTTTTTTCATGGAGGTTATCTGTCTACTACCTCCTCCTCCTCCTCCTCCTCCCTCTCCCTCTCCCTCTCTGAATGCTGATGAGATGACATGATGCAAATGGCGTCTCTGTGAGTGCCGCCCGGAGAGCAGGTAGGGAGAGGAGGGAAGGGAATCCCATAATGACTATTAGCTGGATTTCACGCACTGTCTGTGATCTCCCCTTGTGACAGGCCCTTTATTAGGCTAGGTTTGGAGGTGTGTGTGTGTGTGTGTGTGTGTGTGTGTGTGTGTGTGTATGTGTATGTGTGTGTGTGTGTGTGTGTGTGTGCGTGTGTGCGCGTGCGTGTTTGTGTGTCTGAGGTTAGAGTAAATGTGTGTGTGTGTGTGTGTATCTGTGTGTGTATGTTTGTGTGGTGCCCATGTCACTGTTCTTCATTTGAACATAAGCTAAGAACCATTCACTAACAGATGATTCACACTCTATACAATATGGAGTTAGCCAAGTGTCTTGGTTATCACTCTGCCTTTCAAAGCTTGCTGTACTGTCTGTGTGGGGTAGTCTGCACTGGCTAAGTGGTGAGTGTTTTCACCAGTCCAGTAAGGCCTGTTATATATAATGACATGCTGACTAGAGTGTTCCCTTGTGTCTCTGTGTTATACATATGCACTTGGTAATGTTTACACTAGTTTTAAATATGTGGGAATTTTAAGTGGAACTGCATGTTATATAATTTGGATAATTTCATTTCTAATATGTGATCACAGAATGGGTTTAGAAGCACTTCCTCTATACCTTGTTTTTAAATATATATATATATTTTGTCTGCATAAATATAGATGTGGATACTTCACATGTATGATGTTGTTTACTTGTCACTTTGTTTGTGTCATATTAAAAGTCATTTTAATTCTAGTGGTCAAATAACAGTGTACTTTTGTTTTCCTTATTAAAGAGAAAACCTTGAAAAATAAAAGTTTCTACACTCTGTATCTTTGAACAGCAAAGGATCAAAACTGTGTGAAGACTCATACTAGGTCTGTGAGAGCTGTTTTAAAAAAAAAATCTGAAACAAAGCTTTCAGTTTTATCTTCCTTGCTATTTTACTACATCAGTCAGTTATGTTTAAAAATACAGCAGGGATTACTTTCTGGTCCACAGTATTTCACAGGCTTTGATAATATAAAGGGACTAAGTTACTCATGGTTAAAAAAGATCTGATATGGGCTTGAACTCTTCTCCCGACTACACATGATACTCCAGGCTTTTAAAATGACAAAACGTGATCAATTTACATTCCTGTGAAAGTGATGTGTCTTTTTCCATTATAAAATATTAAGAGTCTACTCAGTTAATTCCTTTGTAGGGGCATTTTTTGAAAAGATGAAACCCCCCCCCATCCCATTCTCTATTCTACACAAATTAGCTATGGTCCTGGAGGGCAAAATGACAAGAGGTTACTGGGAGACTATGTGTTTAATTAATTGAAAAATGCTCAAATTGCTTTTACAGTTGTTATGTGAGGTGAAAAAAAAATGGAATCCGTGTTGCCAGTGCTCAACCATAATTAGCACCCGTGGGAATTAAATATTTAGCATTAGCTGTGTTGCAGCACTCCGGACACAAATTTCTATTTTAGTAATGAAAGCAAGGCTGTCGGGGAGGACAGCTGTGCCAAAGGCGAGCAGCCTGGGATATTTCAGAGAGCCAGCCCACTGGAGAGCCAGTCTGTCCACATAGCACATGTGTAAGAGATATGGCAGCTCGGGTCCCTGGGGCTACACATTACCCAAAGTATTTAGGTTTCTAATTAGACCAAGGGCTAGCGTCCACTGTGGCCAACCTCTACGGGAGACTGCTGTGAATGTCCCTGCCGTTTGTCTTTTCTTTCTTTCTTTTCATATATGTGTGTGTGTGTGTGTGTGTGTGTGTGTGTGTGTGCGTGACTGTGTGTGTGAGTGTGAGTGTGTGCATTGTGTATGTGTGTCTTCCCTTTTTTGTGCTAGCTCAAAAACCCCAGTGGGTGTAGAGAAAAGGCTGAAGGAGAGGAGGAGGTGAGAAAGGAAGAGGGCATGAGGAGGAGGGGGGAGCAAGCCCTTGTTTATACAAACTTTAATTACGCATGGACTTGAATCGCTTCAGTGGTGAGGTGGAGAGAGAGAAAGAGAGAGAGAGAGCTAGAGAGAGAGAAGCTACAGGGCCCTTAATGATCTACTGGAGAGGAGAGTCTGGGGGAGCCATCAGGAGACTCACCGCCTGATTTCTCTTCTCTTCTCTCTCTCTCTCTCTCTCTTCCTCTCGTTCACTCTCTCCCTCCATTTTTTTTTTAAAAACACCACAGTCCCATTTGGTTTAGACTGCATGCGACAGCTCGACTGGGAGCTCACGCTGGGCTGCTTTAGCGTCGGGGCTGCTTCCCTTCTCCCCAGTCGCGGCTGGACCATGTGCACACACCAACAGCTGAGCAAAGCAACTGCAAAGACTTGTCAAACTGCATCAAGTTACCGGCTAATGAGAAATAATAAGGGTTATCTCAACTTTACAAGACTTTGATCTCCCTGCTTGCTGGGATTTCAAATTCGAATTAGAGAACGCCACGCTAGTGGGGAATTGTAATTCGAGAGCCATTTCTCTGCATGTGCAAGGGAGAGCAGCGGAGGAAGCGGAGAAGGAGAAGAGGTAATTACACATGCTGCAGGATGGACGTCAAGCTGACCGCCTTTCAGTTTCCTGAGTGTCTTGAGTTTATGAAAATGTTTTCATAAAGCACTGAGATTTGTGAGAATAGGCATTATGCAGCGAGGCCTAGCGAGGCCTATGGTTCAAGGTAGCGGTAGCCTATGATTTTCATGAAAAGCGCTCACATGTCTCCAGACACTAGACATACATTTCGGAGAGGTGGTTTTGGTGGTGGACCTGACAGTTCCTCTCTCCCACTTAGCAGAGATAACACGCTGTCCACTCCAATCACTGGGAGAGGATCATCCAGTCCTAGACATGAATGGACATCATATTTTGACGAAAGGTCAGTACAGGCTATCCCAGCGAGTCTATCCAGAGATAATACATTTTAATGATGCGGAAAGGGATCAAATCAACATCTACAAAAGGAGAAGGGAGATTTTTCTTGTGGTCAGTTTAGACCAGATTAAAGGTTGCTTCTTCGTCAAAACAGCGTAATGGTCCACGGGAGAGAAAATGGGGGAAAATCAGGAATTGAACGAGGGGGAAAAAAAAATCCAAGCGTTAAATTACTGTCCTCTTTACGGAAGCGACATCACCCTCAAGAAGGAAATATGCTAATTGGGATTCCTAAAGTCGCTCAGACCTCAGGTTATTTAATTTCCCACAATAGCCCCAGTTCTGCTGAGATGACAGGGCGTGCGAGGGAGCTCATGGTCTGTGAGCATGTAATGGGAGCTTTTTTGGAAAGAAGTCGCTCTCTGGCATGGAGAAAGTGGAGCAGCGTGAGAAAAGAAAAGGGGTGGGGGTGAGGGTGGTGGGGTTGGGTGGTGTTGGTGAGAGGTGGCGGTGTGGGTAGGGCAGCTCGCCGCTCTACCTCTTCTGCTGTTTACTGCAACAATGCACAGATCAGAAACATGGAATAATGCCACGGCACCCCTTTTCTCTCCAGCAAACTTCACATGTTTCTTTTTTTGCATTAAAAAGTGTGTCCTTTCAGCAGCCCTGAAGGGAAAGAAAGGGACTTGAGAGAAAAAAAAGAGAGAAATGAAGAAGAGGAAGAAGAAGAAGAAGAAGAAGCAACAGAAGTGCTTCTTTATTATCTCAATGCCTGAGTCCCCATTCGCCCGGGCTGCCACCCTCCAAACACACATCCCAGAATTCCCTCCGATGTTTGTTGTGCTGTGATTAGTCATCGGCCCGTAGCGTGATCTTCAGAAAACAGGGGGCCTGGCACACAACCAACCTCCACGCCTCGCCCGCTAACTGTGGCCCCGTCGGCCCCCGGTAGCCATTGTCAGGAACCACTGACCGTGTTGCGCTCTTTTCTCCTCATCCCCCCAACAAATAATGCGAGATGTGTACTTAAAAAAAAAAGGCGAGAAAAAATGGATAGAGTTGAAAAGAAGAACCAGAGCATGTTGCTTTGCTGTCTGAGCTACAGAGGACAATACAAATGCTAAACCATCAGTCTGAATGTGCTACAAAATCTCAGCACATGCACAGACACACACTTACAAGTACACAAACAAAAAAAGATACTTCTGTTTTCTTAATAAACTCTACTGTCCTACAACTCTACTATGGCAAGTCAATGTTCGTTTATGATGTTTTTGTTTTCAAACTAATACATAACTGTGGAATTAGAAGTTATACGTATATACTATACAAATGTAAGGTAGACTTAAGTTAAAGTTGGACAATTTTGTTTTGTTTTCCTGTTTTATTTTAAACACATTTTTACTTATTTAAATTAAGGTTTCTCTTTCTTTATGATCCTGGTGGCTGAGCACTACTCAGGGGGAATTAAACTTGATCCTTCTGGTCCTTACACTCTGGCCTCATCTGGATCAAATGTGTGCTGACTTGGTCATTCACATTTACGTGAGGAGAAGGCGAGTGTATTTACAGAATTAATGGCGCAACAGCTGCCCAGTGCACTTAGCTGATTGTGTGGTGGCCTGGTGGCAGTAACAGCAAGATTGAACAGTTGGGTCGGTTTATGTGTCCCAATCCCATGTCACTAGAAATCAACATTGACACCGGGGTGCGATGTCCCAGTGCGAGCACATGGCAGTGGGTGTTTTGTAATGGACGGCATGTCATTTGCGAGGGGTCTGGATGGCGCTTGGCTGCTATGTTTATGCAGATGTGAGCTCATGTTAGTTTGGCTAAACAACAAGAATTTCAAAAAGTCATATGTGGATTTGTAATGTTTGATTGAAGTCATTTTTATAACAATATTTGTACTGCAGTAGTGTGTCTGTATATTCCATGGCTGTACATAAACATTAATGTATATGTGTAATTGAACATGAGTGAGAAAATGCAGGCACAAAAATATCATAGAAGAAAATAATATTTTTTCTTTTTTTTAGCTATCAGGGGTAAGTAAATGTTGCCTACAAAAAATTATCACATTTGTTGATGTGAACAATTTGGGATATGATATTTAAGTATTTAAGAAAATACTTATGCCATGCATACAACACCAACTATATGTCAATAATGGGCAATACTTTATTTACCCACATACAGATTGCATGTATATAATATGTAATGCTAAGAGTGGCTAGTTTTATTTAAAAAAAAACTAAGTACAGAGAGATAATGACAATGGAATCCAACCATTACTACTAAAAATGTCATGAATCTATTCAATAAATTCTCAGTTATGTCCTTTTCAACATGAAGGATAGGCATAAAAATGACAGCCATTATTATCAGTGACTAGCATTAATTGCATTGTATCCAAACAAAATCAAAACACAAGGCTTTTTCATGGATGTTTGGATATTCTGTCTGAACACCTGTCATTTTATTGGCAAGGGCATGCCCCAGCCTAGGATCTGGGGGAGTAGGGGAAAGAGCGGGTGAGAGAGATGTGTGTGTGTGTGTGTGTGTGTGTGTGTGTGTGTGTGAGAGAGAGAGAGAGGAAGGTAGAGATGAAAAGAGGCCGACGCGGAGGCCGTGATCACACAGGCAGACGAGGTGTGTGACAGACAATACCTGCTGTAAAATTCCCTCACATCTCTGCTGCTCTGTATTCATAGATCCAGTCGGCTCCGTGCCGCTCGCTGCAGCCCGCACCGCTGAGCTCTTTTAGCTCTCTTCTCCTCTCCTCTCCTGCTCACTCGCTCCTGTACTCCTTTTCCTTCTCCACCCGTACACCCAGGCTCACACATAACCCCTTTCTTCCCAAAATATTTGCTATTGTCGTCCCCCCCCCCACCTCTATCCCTTTGCCTCTGTCTAAATGATGTCTCTGATCATTCTGGATAGCGAGAGAGCTGCTCTGACAATGTCTATCCTTTATTTCATCTAATCTCATCCTAATTCACATTTTGTTCTTTTGTTTTGTCTTTCTCCATTTCTCCACGTATTCTCTCGATGCCGTGCTAAAGAGAGGTGTCTCGATTTGATTTCTCTTTGCATTTTGCTTCTTTTTCCTAAATGGAATGAGAAGTTCTCCCAAGTGTGGCATTCGTAGAACTATTTGCTGAAGAAGTATATTTATATTTGCTGAAGTGTAACAATGTGGTGGTGTTCCACAGAATCTCAAAGATTTACTTTACTTTGTAAAATTCCTTCTGACTTTTCTCAATTTCTCGTTTAGCTGATGTGTAATTTCAGACCGTCTAAAATGCTATTGGTCTACAGTTTCCTAATAGTTTGTGTACTTTGTGAGAAAATGTCCAGTGAGTGACTTCACCCTGTGCCTTGATCTCATTTCTTTTTCAGATTTTCCTCTGATCCGGACCCATGCAAACCAAGTTCAGGCGCGTTAAAGCTGTCAGCCACATTCCGCTCGCAATCAGAAACATATTCGAGCAGATATCACAACACAGGGGAGTGCATGACTGGATTAGCTCTAACTGTGGCGGATCTAGACTTCTCACATGGTGCGGCACGTGCCGTTTAATTTCTTCAGGGATAGTTTGACAAAACAAGTTAGCATGAGGTAGGAGGTGTCAGCCTAAACAAAAGTCTTGTGTTTTCTTTCCCCCACCCCTGTATTTTTTTTCTTCATCTCTGTCTCCCAGCTCGTCCATGTGAAGTACGAGTCAGTCATCACTGAGGCACAACACTGGAAGTGACATCATGGCCCTCAAGGGCTTGTGCTGGGAGAGAAGCCTTTTGATTGTGTCTGAAAGAACAAGAGCGTCAACCAAATAGAGAAGAGTGCATCTTGTAGCTCAGCTATTGTAAGAATTTCACTTAGACAAACAGCTGGAAGCAGCTTAAAACAGACACTTCCCTTTTTCCCCTCCACCAAATAGCTGCGCTTCACCAATATTTGAAGTAAGGGGGTGGGTTTGGGGGGGGTGGGAGCCCCCAAAGTAAATGAGTGCAGCTGGCCGTGATGGCTCATTAATTTATGTAAACTCTGGGTGATTATGATATTTACTTTAGCCTTCAAAGTACCTACAGCACACAGTCATCAGCAAGGCTCTAAGCCCTTCAGATCACTCCATGCACAAACATGCCTAATAGAGTTATGCTGTGCTGTTACGAAGCATTAACGACAACTCACATCTGAGCAACTTTTTGGAGATAATAAGAGCTGTTTGGTTTGTTTTTCTTCTCATTGACCATGTATTTTAGTGTTAGAACTAACTTTTTTGTCAGATTTATGCGAGGTATTACAGCAGGATGTATTCTATCATAGGCTCTGCCAGAGGAAGCACAGTCTCGTTGGCACTACCGGGAACATATGTTTGGATATTGGGCTCCCACTTAGAGCTCTAACTGCTCAATAACAGTTTGTGTCAGAGTGCAATGTGGTGACATATGTTTTCCGCATTACTTACAGTTAAGCGGTGAACCTCGTTAAGTGCAATCTGGGATGGACAGACGCATTGAATCTGAAACAACTTTGTTACGATGCCTGCAACTGCACAGTACACGCAACTGCACAACAATAGCCTTCCTATTTCATTTAGCATGTTAAACGAGCTGGCCATTAGTTTGAGATGGTGGAAGATTTTTTTCTTATCACTGCACCTAAGCCCACGCTTATTGGATGGGCTCACTGATTGGCTTTTTATAGGCAATCTGTTGGCCTGATAGGCTCTGCGGGTGACCTGGTGGCAGGATGGACACCGGGCAGTGATTGGCTGTGCTGGCCGGGCCTCGGACCATGAGGTGATGATGGGAGTGGGCCAGGGAGATTGATGGAGGGCAGACAGCGGCTTCGGGAATGAGCTCCACTCCTTTGAAGTCCCGCAGAAGGGAAGTAAATTGATATATCAGTTTAAGCCCTAGACCCTATTAGAGGAGCTCCCGTCAGGTTAATGCGATAGCCTCCACATTACCCCACCCCGCCCTAACCCGCTGCCCCCGACCGCTCCCTGCCCGCCCCTCGTCCCTCTTTCAGGAGCAGGGGGCCCTAATTCCTGCCTCCTGCTTGCAGCAATCTCATTTGAGTTCTATCATCAGTAATGTTCTTCCCATTGCGGTGGATCTGATGGGTGGTAAATCACGGAGGCCGGCTAGCTCGGGGCCCGTCGCTCCCCGTGAGTGATTTAAGGCCCGGTGCCGTCCCACTAATCGCCCGGGCCGGGAGCGCCACGTGTCGCCTGGGCATCTTTTTGGGCCCCGAAGCATTTGGCTGCCTTCATGACTGCTCTCGAGCATAGTCAATCCAGCAACTACCCCAGACACTCTCTCTCTCACACACACACACAAACCAACCCCCTCCCTCATTCCCCCTGCCATCTTGCCTGTCTCGTGTCACCCATCTGCAGGGCCTGCTCACTCTGAGCCACTGTGGTCAATCTGCCAATCAAACTCCCCCTTCACCACACACACACACACACACACACACACACACACACACGCACACACACGCACACACCCACACACGGACACACAGACCACAGAGGTGAGACGAGGAGCTCATTCATTTTTAACGACATGCAGAAACACATTTACATTAAAAATGTAGAGTGGTGTCTTCTTAAATCAGACACCCTGTATTTATTATTAAACCTTTGTCTTTGGGGTCAGATCGTGGGGTATCAGGCTGTCCGTCACACGTCCTGCTCACTCCATCAAAGACGAGCGGTCTGATACATTCCCACATGGGTCACAGTGCACTTTGATTCACTCTATCCGCCTAATGTCCCGAGGATATTTATCACCTGCGAATCAAAAGACGTTGGCTACACATGCAGCAGATTTATGGTGTGACCCTAATGAGTACAGACTTTGTGTTGTGTTTTGTAACATATCGATGAATTGTTTAGTAGAGTAACTTTTTACACGATTCTATCCACTCTATATAGTTATATGTCAGAGTTACTCGCACTATGCGAGAATAATCACGACTCGAATGAGATAAAGAGACCCACACGCAGCACACAGCATATCCTCCATGTGAATGCCATGGCAGATTGAACATCAAACCCAGCACTAGTTGGAGAGGGGAACGAGGACATGGTGTTCGGTCCATCTTGATAAAACACGGGTCACGCCTCCTGACACGCAGGAGCCCGGCTGATTGGGCGCTGCTGTCTGAGTGGTGTGAGTCATCTGGATCTCTTTTCTCCCGTCTCGGAGCACCAGCGTGGAGGAGCTTTGAGGGGATGTGGGATTCATTTGCAGGGCAGGCCTTTAGAATCCCAGTCAAAATTCTTCTTTTCTTCTCATCTCATCTGTCGCCTCATTAGTATGTTCCTTTTGTCTTAGATGTTTTCATTTCTTTAGTTTTCCTTTGTGTTTGGCCCAAACAACAAAAGTTGGAGTTACATTTAAAGAGCCTGTTGTTTATTGGACAGAAGGCAAGTAAATGGGGGCGAAAATGCATCTCCTCTTAAATTAAAGCCATGAAGGTTTTCATCACATTCATCACAATAAATTAGCTTTGGTTATTGAATTTTATCATGTGGACCCCATTCCCCATTCTAGAAAAACGCTAATTTCAGTGGGTGGACATCAGCTGGTATTCACAAAGAAACTTGTATACACTGATTGAACCGAATTACTGTTGTTTTCCTGTTTTTTAAGTTCTTTATGGTACCCCAGGAAATAGGCCCCTACCATAATAATTCCCCTGATATCCAGGAATGAAGTAATGCTCCTCTCAGTTGTGAGTAAATGTGTTTAAACAACAGTGACTGACAAACACACACACACACACACACACACACACACACACACACACACACACACACACACACATACACACACACATACACAAACACACATCTGAGAAAATTGTATATACCAAGAAATCTCTGCAAGAGAATAGATGGGCTGATTTTAAATGCTGCATATGCTTTTTACATATCTGTGGATAAATGCACGTAAACAGCACAGATATGCAACCCCCCTTACACACACACACACACACACACACACACACACACACACACACACACACACACACACACACACACACACACACACACACACACACACACACACACACACACACACTCTGACCTGGCCCAAGTGGAGCGCTGCAGCTCTGGGGCTGAGTGGGGCTGTGTGGTGGCAGAGCTGTGCTCTGATGGGCTCGATCCAGTGCTCACTGGAGCCTTGCGCATATATATCGAATTTTTGAATATCTAAACCATTATTTAGCATCCAAATCAGTTCTGCTTGTCTGACTGATGGACAATTTCAGCGTGACCCCGATCTCTTTGCATGTGACCTATACTGTCGAGATCGTTGCATACTGTTTGCGTGCTCGCATGACTTTTTTTTTTTGCCATCCCTGCATACTTTGATCCTTTTAACATGCTCTTTGTGTTGGCATTCATAAAATATTTACACATGAACAATGGCTTCTTCATATCTCCATGTACAATTATTGGCACGATTCCTGTTCTGTCAAGCCATATCCGGGCAGTGGTGAGTTCATTTAGTGGTTACTTTTCATTTTTCTTGTCAGTTCAGGCTGTTTTTGTCATGAATTAATAAGGCCAAAAAATAAAAAGTAGAGATAATGTGGTTCGATGCTTTCCATGTTTTAGACAGATCATTAATATTTATGCTCACAGTGCCGGTCAGACTGATTGTATTTCAAAGACGCAAGTGAATAATAAAATAATAATAATATTATTAATAATAATAATAATAATAATAATAATAATAATAATAATGTTTATTTACATGTCAAACAGAGTTCCAGCCATATTCAGCCCTGGCTTGTATGACTGTGGGCATCTGCTTCTGATTTGCATTAGCTCATTTTATTAAAGGATTTGGAGGACACCTAGGCATGTGCGATGTGGCTGGGGCGTAAATTCAGATTCCCCTCTATGGGGCTCTGAATGAAAAATGCAATCTCTTTTTTTTTCTCTCCCAGCGTTTAATAAATGTCCTGGAGGTTTATTAATGTGCAAATGGGTGGGAGCAGCTCTCCCTGATGCCTGCGCAGCACCTGCACAGAGGCCCTCAGCTGTTTAAGGGCCAGACTCAGGATTTAAGCTCGTGCCCCTCCGCTGGGGGGGGCCAGCAGGAGTATTTAATTCTCAGACAGCGAGAGTTGGAGGGAGAGAGAGAGAGAGAGTATGCTTGCACATGTGTGTACTTCAGTTAGTCAGTGTGTGTGTGTGTGTGGTGTGTGAGAGAGCGAGAATGGAGTGCGATGGAGTCCATTACCTGCTGCAGTGTGTGCATGTTTACTCATCTGTACCGCACTCAAATAAGTTCCTCCAGCTCCCATCACCTGCTCAATGGTGGGGCCAGGCGCCAAGAGAAATTGCCTTTATAGATGGGACATATACTGGAGCTGATAGCACAGGTACACCACTGCCACTCCTCTCTCTCTCTCTCCCTCTCTCTCCCTCTCTCTCTCTCCCTCTCTCTCTCTCTCTCTCTCTCTCTCTCTCTCTCTCTCTCTCTCTCGTGCTCTCACACAGAATAAGCAAATCTACGGATAAAGAGGCAGAGGATCCAACTTAAGTCATATGAATGCAAATAGGATTAAGCATCAGACGAGGCGGCTGATATACAGTTTACAGTGCATATATAGCGGAGCTCAGCTCCAAACTGCTATTCCTCAGATACAGAGTTATTCATCACACAAATTCCCTGTGGGATTTGCACTTAAGTTTTGCCTCTCTTAAAAGCTCATTGTGGTTAGAGTCAGGTGTGAGTTTTCTTCATTTTTCTTCTTTTTTGAGGGGGGGGGGGGGTGGACTGTCATGGGTAGAGAAATGATTGGCCTGTTGTAATTCACATTTGTTTTACCAAACTCGCTGGAGCGCAGTACAAAGGCCCTTCTCTCACTGCTTCAGACAGCCCTCTTAAAAGTTTCTCAGTTGACTGCTTTAACAAGCGTTTAACCGACTGATCTAAAAAAAAAAAAAAAAATCATTTGCTCTTCACGCTGAGGCCATTTTCTCTCTATTCACAAAAGTCACCAAACCGTGCTTGTGCTCTGTGTCCATAACCTCTGTCTGACTGTTGATGGCAATAAATATCCGCTTGACGTTTGAAAGTAGCTTTTCTTGTCAGAGCGAGAAAGTAACAAGACGGGGGCTGTGTTTCATATACTCGGCCTCATTAGCGGTCTATTTGGTCGCCTCTGTGCACTCTCTCTGCGGCTTAGCGAGGGGGCTCTGGACACGTCCGTCAGACCGAGGGGACCAGGGGCCGAGGGCCTGGCCTGGTCTATCTCAGGGCGGGTGAAGTGGAGGGCCCCAGCTCGGAGCCATAAATTTGGGCTCCCCTTCGTTAAGAGTTGCGGGTCGGCTTGTGCCATAATTCATCTCGATCCACAGCGGCCTTTAGTTGCCTTTCAGAGGTCATAAAGCACCCTGTCGTTCAAAAGCGAGAGGAGAAGAGAGAGAGAGAGAGGGGAGAGAGAGGGGAATGTTCAGGGCACTAGCACAGAGAGGTCAGGTGCCAGCGTCCTCTGTGATATACGGAGGCTGGACGTGCTCCTCTGACACTGCACTAACTAGACTGCTTTACAAGGGCTCTCGCTTTACTCCTCCATTCTCTCGCTATTTCACTCGGTGTCGCTGGGCAGTTCATCACACCTCCGGTGCCTTTATGGTACATGGAAGCGCTCTCTGGTGTTGGAGCTTGTTTTGGAGATGGGGACCGACAAGAGTATGAATCCATGAATAAAAGAATCTCACCAGCGCTCACTTGCAGATAGCTAAATCAATGAAAGTGGATTGGAGAATGATCAGCTAGCTAGCGGTGAATTTAAATTGTGGTGAATACATTTTCTCTCTGTACATGGTTGGAATGGGGGATTGTGTGTCTTTTTGAAGATGCTTGTTTAAATACACAGGAACACATTCTTAAGAGCATTCTTCACTATATCCATTTTCCTTTTAGAACGTTTAGCAGAGTAACTCCTTCCAAATCCATCTGTTGTGGAGATCAATCTGGAGTGAGCGAAAATACTTTTCTGCGAGGCAAAAATAGGGGGAAGTGGGCAACTAATTGTCAACATAATCCCACCTGTCAAAATAAGTTACATGAAAATGTGTAGGAAGGCATCACTACAACACTAGATAAGGTCCTTGGTCAAAAAAATATGACTCATCACTTTTGTGAGTGGCTGGGGCTGTTCACAGTTAGCCACGCTAAGTTATTTCTACTCCTATAGGAAACCTGCTGGCTCTTTTTCAGTTTTAGGTTCCTGTCACAGTGGATGATCTGGGGTACAGTTCTGTCCATGAGAGGGGCGGCCCTCCTTTGATGGGCGTACAGGAGATGCAAAGGGTAAGTGTATGAGTTTATGTGTCTAGCTGAGTGTGTGTGGTTAGGCTTCGGTATGCATGTGTATGTGTGTTTAGGCATGTGTGTGTATTTGTGTGCATGTGTGTGTGTTGGTGCGATGGTGTTTGGGGGGGGGGGGGGGGGGGGTGTTGTTAAAATACCATACAGAGCTGATCTTCTCGACCCCCTCCGATGCCCGTCTGCGCTCACTCACCCCCCAGCTCCAGCTCAGGTCTGATTGCAAGGCAAACATGGCATCTCGCTCCAGTCTCCCCTTTGTAAACGTTTTCTCGAGCAGGCAAACAAAGAGCTCCTGAAAGTATAATGAGTTAATTATCACAGCGCACAGGACAATCAAAGCAGAAACCTCAATGAAGTTTGTAACACTTTACATTCTAGGTAGGTAGGATCCACGGCTCTCATGAATATACAAGCCCCCCTATCAATTAGTGTTGAATAATACATGTGCTTCGTTTGAGCGATAATAAAGGAGTATAACTCACAGGTCAACGTCTAGCAATAGAGAACAATTCACACAGAAGAAAAGGTGCAGAGACAGAAAGAGAGAGAGAGAGAGTGACAGAGAGAGAGAACAAGAACAGAAAGAGCAAGGGATGGGGCTCAGATGGTATGTTCAATCACTTGCAGGTGAGTGGATGAGTGCACACCCCCATCAGTAGAGCGAGAGAGAACAACGGCAGGACACAATGTCCTCTGATTGGATTTTTTCAAAGGGCCGGTTTGAGGTAGAATGCTAATTGCACTCGCTGTCCAGTGTTTTGTTTACCGTGTTCGGCAAGCTCATTAGGAGAGAACTGGGTTACATGTTGTCTTTTAATCATCTTTGGCCAGGTGCTAGTTAGTAAGCTGAAGAGGGAGAATGAAGATATGAAGTAAACTAATCGGGAAAGCACTCCACTGAGAAGTAAGGTTACTTAAAGGGAAACTTCAACCTGGGCCTTGAGATGTTTTTGGTCCAAACTTTTACTAAGGACAATTAACGATCAAAACTGGTCCAGTTTTGAGTAAGAATGCTATAACTGGCAACTGCAAAATGGCTATACAATAGAATTCTGTGAGACAAGCCAGCATGTCAAAGTAGACGGTTTGTTTTCGCCACTGATATGCTCGTAAATGTTCCTACCATTTGGTGCTGGTGTAGGCACTCAAAGGAGAGCGCCTCCCTTTGATAATTGACTCCAGGCACTGAGTGGGGTGTTACCTCAAAGATCGGATAAAGACAGTGGTAAAACACTGGCTGCATAAACATTCATTTTCTACAGTTTGGTCGGCGGTTTTAGCATGCTAACTCAATGCTAGAGTCCAGTCCTCTGACTCAAACCATGACGGTATGTGTACATTAACAGTTATTGAGCTTAAGTGAATAGATGAGCAAACTGTTTACATGGGTCATATGAATCCATGAAGAAACTAGTGGTGAGGTGAAATAAATAGCTGCAGGTACTGGGAGCTATTTTTTCATTTCATGAGCACAGATATAATCTCTTGGACTGGGGCAGTTGGCAACCAGTACAAAAACCTCCTCACCCCCTCCAGCCAGCTGGCGTTAATGTCCGTCACCTGTGTGAAGCCCGGTGATGACGTCATCGGGAAGGAAAGCCCCCAGAATCCTCGGCCGGTCAGATCTTTTATTGTTACGACGACATCTGGGCTCACAATGGTGTGGTGGTTTCAGGCGGAGGCCACTGCTTTAGGTTAAAGCCTAAAAATAAGGACTGTCTTCAGAAGGCTCTGCCACAGGCAGACAGGAAATGCTTTGATTCCCCCACCTCCCCCCCTTCCCAACCCCACCTCCCACTTTTTGATTTTTATTAGAATATTCAATAAAGCCTGTGTATCTGGTGAACAGGTGGCGGAGAGTCTATTCCGCCCATAGCGATGAAACTCCCTGCTTAAAACATCATGGCATCACACACACACACAAAGCTTCATCAAGGCTAAGACGTGCCCATCACTGTATTTTTAGACCCCAACGGGATGCTTGTTTTTCCTCAGAGTGACATGACAGGTCTTTGTGATCGTGATGGTAGTGTGGCTGGGAGATGAAGTGCACTGGATGAAGAGGAGGAAGACGAGGATGATGATGAAGGTGATGACAATGGGTGGTTTGACAGTGATTGAAATGATCATAAGCAGTGGATATGTGGCCATAAATATCAACACTAATACTGTCCTGTCCGTGTATTCCTCAGATCTTTTCTTTTTATAAGAAACTTCATGTACAAGCACACTCCATAGATCCCTCTAACTCTTCGCAGTCATAGATCTTTGTTCAGCATCGCTTAGTTTCGGATTCATAGATACCATATGTTTTGTATTCAAGACAACCCCATGGTAAAAATGTACGAGGAATTATTTATGTCGACATTATACAGTAGATCTCAGTGTTATTTTCCCCCCAATGTTCAGACCACAGCCTAGTTACCATACATTCTTCTGTAGTTTTAACTTTTATATATTTTTTTCTCTCACATTTGTAAAAGCACATTTTCTTTTGCAAAACATTTTCTGCGAATTAGTAAATGAATGTTTTAACCTTCAAAAAATATCGGGCAGTAGTTTTTTCCTCTGCCTGTAGTACAGCCGTGGGTGCTAATGACCTTTAGCTGGCCTGGCAGGTTTTAAGTGTGATCAGTGGGTGTATGTTTAATATGTTTAAGCATGTTGTCCTCCTCCCCTCGAGATTACAGTAACCATACCAATTAACCCAGCCTCATTAGTGGGGAAGACTGGAGTGTACCACCCCCCCCCCCCCCCCCTCCGCCTCCCGTCACAATCTGTCATTTTGTAAAAAGGGTTGAGTGTATGTGTATGCGAAGAGGGCATGTGTAAACTGTATTTGTTGTGTGTGTGTTTTTGTGTGCGCTCTCTCTCTCTCTGTAGGTATGTTCACTGCTGTCTATGTGTACTTGTGCTGGTGTGTATATTCATGTGTGTACACACAGAGTGTGTGTACAGTATCTGAGTGTATAAGCCTAATTACCAGTCAGAGATCAGGCCCATGGAGATGCTGTGTAAGCCAGTTCTGTGCTTTCCTTCTTTGAGCAGAACTTGCTGCTAACACACACACACACACTCAAACGGATACAAACCCACTCTTACATGCACAGACACACACACACACTCTACACACTCTCACTCACACAGACACACAGTCACACACAGACACACGCGCACACATACATTCAAACAGATACAAACCCACTCTCACATGCACAGACACACACACTCTACACACTCTCACTCACACACACACACACACACACACACACATGTGCACACTACCCCCCTCCTTCCCTCGGCCCTCTCTTCCTCTCCATATAACTTTCATGTGTATTTGGACAAGTTACCCCCCTGGTGGGTAATTTATGAATGCCTGAGACTGGGGAGCCACTCATGATATCTGAGCTTTAAAGTGGGTGTTCATGTGGGCCTATCTGTGTGCATTTGTGCTCTGGATCTGTCTCTTTGTTCGCTGTGGAGATACATGTGTTTGTGAGAGTATGTTTAGTGCTGCATCTGTAAGGTAAAAATGAGTTTATGTATGCGTGTGTGTGTGTGTGTGTGTGTGTGTGTGTGTTGGGGGGGGGGTACGTGTGTGTGTGTGTATGTGTGGGTGTGTGTATTAGAAAGTATGTATTTTCCACGTCCAGGCCAGTGTGTTAGAGAGCGCTGCACACACATCAGAGAGGCGAGGGGGGAAGTGTCCTGCTGTTGCGGGTGCTGCTGGCTGTTATCTTTGGACGCGGCCTGCACCGTCTCACCGCCACGCTACACCAACACGTTATTATGTCACCAGCTTCATTAGAGGGCCTCTGGGACGCATAGCTCTGCATTGCTCCGCATTGACATGAGCCCACATCAAGCCATAAATCACTTCCTGATCCTGATCTCGCTGGGTTAGGACCAGATAGGGCGGCCTGGTCTTTTTCCCCCCAGTGGAACAGGATTTGGCATGTTTCCTCTTGCTGCAGGTCAGCATCGGGACTTAATATAGCCATTCCTCTAATAAAGATGGCAAACAAAGGGAATAAGGGGTGTTGTCGGTGTTGCCGGTGACGTATGTAACTGGGCCCGTGACCCCCTCGGTGACATGATGAACTGTACCTCCTCATACCACCTCCTCGTCCCTCTGAAAAAGGTCTCTGCGTATGGAGACAGTCCAGCTTCATGGAAACACGTGTTGTTATCTCTGTTTTCCAAAGACATGTTAGCACGAAGTGGAAGAGCTGCAGTTGCCAGATTTTTTTTGGAAGCAACAGCATGGGAGGCTAAAAAAATCTGTCCTTTGAAAAGAGAGATGAAGAAGAAAAAAACGCAACCATATGCCACAGTAAAAAGCTTTTTCATCATATGGACATTTGATATTATCTGAGGAGACAATTATATTAACATTTTTAATATGTTACAGCGCTGTGTCGGCCTTGCTCCTGATTATAGTCATTTTTAGCAGTCAGATATCAGTTCGTTTAGAATCATTTCTTGTAGTCTCATGTGAAACGGCTTTCATCTTCTGATTGCCTAAGGTTTGATTAACAAAAGGGACATTATCAGGCATGCAAGCTGCGTGTCTTTCTAGCGGCAAAAGGCCTTCAGAGTTTTTTGAGGGGGAGCACTCCACTCAGAGAGAGCTGCTCTATATTTGAGTTTACGTTGGAGGCTTGAAATGGTTTTAAACAGTTCAGGGTGTCTGGGCCCTGGCACCTAATCAAAGAAAATAACCAAAGGATGGCTTTGATAGCCCGGTCCCTGCTTGCTCACTCAGGGTATTACTGCTGTTTGTTTATCATCTTCTCCTTCAGGAAATTAAAGCTGTCGTCTACACTGTGTTTAGTGTAATTGGTCATTTTGTGTTATTCACATATAGTCAGGCTTCTGCCGTTTCATTTGACCTGTTATTGTAGAAAATAATTATGGGGGACCTGGACGGGTTTTGAAGGGGTCGGGTGCATGGCAGAGTTATTCAGACTCTTTCTCATATGTTCTCTTTCTCTCTCCCTCTCTGTTTCTCTCACTCCCACTTCTGTTCTTCTGGCGCCACTTCTGCTCCTAGTGATTTTGAGACATCGAAACCGCTTCTACTCTGACACAACTATCCCGAGCCCGTGCAGTGCTTTTGTAAAAATGGTTGAAATGCCCCCATGCCATTCCTTTGTTGTTGTCATTTTGACCCCTCTTTTTTCCATTGAAAAGAATGGTAGAATGTTCACCTATTGTGAAATTACTTGCTCTGCCAGCTTGGTAGCTACACTTGGTTGAGTCGGCCGATGCTAGCTGACATAGCTGGCGTGTTCATAGATAGCGCGCGACCAGCCACACAATTACGTTAACTGGTTGGCTGGTTATCAGAGATTTTCCTGAACCTCAAATCAACGATTGTAGAGCGCAAAGTGCTTCTATAATCCTACATATCTGGCTGTTATCAGAGATTTTCCGGTATGTGACATATCATGGTAATGGAAAAGACTGTTAATGTTCCGGAGGCAAGCAGGAAACCATAGACAAAGGAAGACCTGGACTGGTAACGCCTTTGATATTTGGGTCCTAGTGAGTTTGCGGCGGTGGAACAAGCCTTCCACTGAACGGATTAAGTCTATATTTAAGCAGATGTTTTGCTTGTGTTAATTCAAAGTGACAAGGTAACTTAACATCTACGATAACTAGCCGCTCAACTAGCCAACAGCTAATGGGGTAACATAACATAACTGGCAACATAGGGTGGTGACACCAGCACCAGTGAGGCTACACCAGCAAAGTAGGTATGGTACTATGGTACTAAGTTAACATGGGCGGAAATGGGGAGCTATGGGGCCGAGATTGAATTTGTGGAGCTATGCTTAAAATTACGGTATGTCTTTTTAATCCTCATGGACATGAGCAATGATTACATTGCAAAAAAATATTCAATAATTTTTTATAACACACCACATATTAACGAACTTGTATGTTTTCCCATTTGTCGAATCAGGTTCACAACCAAAATAAGGTAAAAGTAT
Source organism: Clupea harengus (assembly GCF_900700415.2). Classification (NCBI taxonomy): domain Eukaryota; kingdom Metazoa; phylum Chordata; class Actinopteri; order Clupeiformes; family Clupeidae; genus Clupea; species Clupea harengus. Next base: position 16,612,262 of record NC_045157.1, on the reverse strand, counting down.
GATTATTGTTTTGAGAAAGCCTGGAATGATGACATCATCAAGATCTGACATTTTGTTTTGTTTTACCTTTCTGCCACACATCTTACTAGTGTGTCAGTGTCTCTCTGGACTTTGAGTTTACAATGTACTGTTTTCCCGTGTACAGTGCGTAAATGCAGAAAGAACACACATTGAGAGTTAACAATTAAACCCTATTTCTTATATTAGAAAGACTATTGTCTAAACAGTCAAACTTTGCTTTCGACACGTATATCTTGGGGGGGGGGGGGGGGTTAATGTCAGTCAAATATAAACCATCAGACTCATTCCCATAGATGTGGGTTTCTTTAGTTGCTGAGGGTATTATTGGATAAATCTTCTACATCCGTTAAAATGTTCTGACATTGAGACTTTTCGTCTGTACCTTAATTTACACTTATTGTACCAGCAGACTCTGTGACATTGACTTTGAGGATTTTAAAGTGATCTAAGAATGATTGACATTCTTTACACTTAAAGCATGGAGGGTGGGTAGAATTTTGTATCACCTCTGTCTTTAAACACTTGACACCTTGAATTTGATAAATGGACAGATGATACATTTTTGCCTTGATTGGGGTATTGTATATGTATCTTATTGCACCCAAGAAATGAAGATGGTCTTATTGTCTTATTTAGAATACTGTTTTATTAGTCACAAAGCCTACTGTGTGCTGTATGCGTATGTGTCCCAGATTATATAGCAAGCGTCTTTGGGTACTTGCAAAAGCGCTACATAAGTCTAATGTATTATTATTATTATTATATAATTATAATAATCAGCGTTAGGGCTGTTTAATCTGTCATTGGCTGGGCAAGGGTTAACGATACTCTGCTATTGTTGAGAAATCCCACTTTGCATTTTCTTGTGGAAAATGCATCTCTAGTTCTTTTTGTGAACCACATCCTGACACTGTGAACAAGCTGGCATCAAGGTGCAAGGCAGGACATGTGGCTTGCTGCCACAGAAGACATCAAACAGAATGAAGGAGGAGTTACTTAACATCAGGGCCACTCACTGGAAGCTTCCGCAACCGTGCAGCATTAATTCATAGCCTGAATCACACTTGCATACACCCAATTACACACACAAGCATTTATTCAGGCCTGCTCAAAGATATGAGTAAACAGATGCACACACACACACACACAAACACACACACGTCTGTGTGCACACATATACACAACCTGACTCACAGTGTCAGTCTAAACAGTTTTTTGTCGTATTCTTCTGGGTGTTGGTTTGGAGACATTTAATCGAGAATAAAGGGAGTTACACACTCTCTGCCACCTGATTGATGCACAGCTGTTGTTCCGTCACCACATTCTCCGGTGCCGAATCAAAACATTTTGCTTTTTGGAATTCAAGAACACGTGGCGTACGGTGGAAAAAATAAATTGGGGTCGTTTGGATTGTTTGCCTGCCTTGTAACTACAGCTAACAGCCACGAGGCTCTGAGACAAAAGAATACTGATTTCAGTTACACATCAAAAGTCAAGCAGCGATGTAACTCTGTCTGCCAAAATGACACTCAAGTAAGCTGTAATGACTACCTTTTCTTTCCCTTTTTTTACTCTCTCTATCTCTGTCTCTCTCTCTTTTTGAAACCCCACCCCTGTATGCGGCGCACGTAAACTAGCAGTGTGTGCTCAGAACTTAAGGAGTTTTGAAAGTTGAAAGAGCCCTTTTTCTTCAGAACAGTTCTGATGTTTCCTCACCTGCCTTTTGTGTCGAGGCTGGTAGACGACGCCATTATGTTGGTGGTAGCTGGTGGTGTAGAGCGGGTGGGGGTGTTTGGTGGAAAGGGAGGGGAGGGCCACAGTCACAGTTGTGACAGCCTTCAGTACTCATTTGAAAAGCAGATTCGGCAGCTTGTGAGTGTGATGCCTATCTCTTAAGAAATGCACTTTTCTCTGCATACTCTTTCAAGAATCTTGTTAAACACAAAAGGAGGAGCAGCTCCCGTGGATGGGGGAAAAGGAGAGGGAGAAAAAAAAAAACACTTTAAAAAAAATTAGTATAAACGTGCATGCCAGGTACAAGAATGTCTGCTCGAATTTTCTGTGCCGCTTGAAACAGTGCAGTTTAAGGGCTTAAAGGCTGACCTTGGATCGTCTCCTGTCAGAAACGTGTTAGTAGTCCTGCCTCCTGCCTGTCTAGGTATGCCAGAATCATGACATTGTTTATTCACTTTGATTTGTCAAGGATGCATGCAAGACTATTGACAAAAGATCTTCCTCTCTCTCTTTCTCTCTCTCTCTCTCTCTCTCTCTCCCTCCCTCCCTCCTCACCAGTTTCTCTTTCTCTCTGTCTCTCTCACTCGCTATTTATTCTTTCTCTATCTCAGTTTATTTCTTTCCTACTCTCCCCCTCTCTCTTTCTTACTCCCTCTCTCTTTCCCACCCCCCACACCCCTCTCTCTCTCTCTGTGCAAGTGCCACTTAAGTGGTGCATATATTTTATATGCAGGGCCCCTCATTGAGGTGCCAGTCTAATGATGTACCTCTGCTAGTGGTACTTAGGGAAACACTGATGAAATGTGTTTTTAAGGGTCAGCAGCACCCATTAGAATTACAGCAGGCGTGAACCGCTTGTCATGCATGTCACACACCTCTCTCCTCCACTTCTCTCTCTCTCTCTCTCTCTCTCTCTGCCCCCCACTGCTCACACACCTCCCTTCTCCATACGAGGAAAAAGGTTGTCCATATGTGGCACTGGGCCCTCTCTGTGTGGCACATCAAACCCTATAAAGAGAATCATTTATGTGCCACTCCCCATTATTGAACAGCATGGAGACAGCTAATGAGGGCCAAGGCAAAAGGAATATTTCCACCACTTTGCTTCTAGACAGACACTGGCACAGAAAGAAACCCACTGAGTCTTCAGGGAATCATTGTTTTAGGAGGGGGGAGAGAGGGAGGGAGAAAAAGAACAAAAGAAGTGAGTGATTTTTTTCCCCCCTTCTTCCTTTTTAGTCGTTAGTGCTCGACTTCAGTTACGGCAACAGCTTGGTGAAATATTCACAAAACACACACGCGCACCCACACACCCACACCCACACACACACACACACACACACACACACACACACACACACACACACACACACACACACACACATGGTGTTGTGTGTTTGTGGGGAAGTGTATAGGTACACACTGTGCTGAAGACTACTAAGGGGTTCGTCGGCTGCCCTAATGTAAACAGCTTTTGGCTCTTGGGTGTATGTGCTTCCGCATTCTGGCTGTAAACGTCCGTGTTCGTCTGGAGAGTGTAGTGTTGGTAACGGATGCATTTGTGTGTGTGTGGGTGTCTGCGAGTGTGGTCGTGTGCATATTTTTTGTTTGTGTGTATGTTTGTGTTTGTGCGGTGAGTATGCACATGTGTGTGTGGGTGTGTGGGTGTGGGTGTGGGTGCGGGTGTGTGTGTAGGGGTCTAGTGGTGCTGATAAAAAGGTAGCTGTGACATTTCCAATTTTCCATGCACCAGCCTACTCCATTTTCTTCCCTGCTGCCTCTTACATGCTAGAGTAAGCCTCTAGGATTGACAATAATTACAGCCTGCATAAAATGAAGAGGGTAATATGAACACAGCTTTGCCATAATTGCCTTTTCATTATTTGCTAACAGTGAGCTATTCAGTCATAAGAAAGAGATTGCATAGTAATTGGCTGACAATGGGAAGCTGAAGCTCTGTTCAGTCGCTGTGGTAATTTTTGTGTTGCTGTGAAGGTTTTTTGGGGGTCTTTTTTATAAAAAATCTGAAGCATTAAACTGTAATTTAAAACTACAATTTCCAGCATGAATGAAAATCGCGGTATTAACACGAGCTCCTATTTAGAGTGGAACATCCTATTAGCAGTATTAGCAGTAGTTGGTAAGTTTCCATATGGGCTGCCTCTAACCCAAATGGGATTTAGACAGCTTTGTTTCTTGTGCGCTCATTCAGCCCCGTGAAACCCCCACAACACAACACAACCGCCACCGCATCCGCATGTACTGTACATGGCTCTATACTGAATATTGAATGTGAACGCCAGAGCCAAACCGACAATGTAGCATGCATCCTCACCCTCACCCCGCTCCCCTGTGTTGTGTTGCGTTGCATGTTATGAGTCTAGCTGTGTTGGTGGGGATGTGTGTGTGTGTGTATGTGTGTGTGTGTGTGAGAGAGAGAGTGTTGGCTGGAAGCAATGAGATTATTTTGCCAAGGGATGGTTAGGGATAAATAAGCATGTGGATGATCCATAGCTAAAGCAGCAGGCTTGAGCCCCTAATGCCATCTCAGTGTGAGATAAAACCGTCTTACAGGGCCAAGCCCTTTACTACTAACCAACACTTATGCCCTAATTAGTAGAATAGCAACCATTCACCATTCACGTCCCAAAGGTCTAGTAGGACTTGGTCTTCAGTGTTTGACATGCAATCCTGTTATTTTGTGTTTGCTACTGCAACCTTAAGGTCCTCATACAGACACATGACAGTGCATTCCATACAGCATACATCCCATAATATTTTACCAGCCAGCTCATCCGGTCCTCTATATCAGAGCGAGGCTGTTGTGCTGTGGTGGCAGAGAAATGTTAATTTGTGTAAATAGGATTTTGAGGTTATGGCTCGCCTCGTGGAAATCTCAAGGACAATGAAGCGAGGCGGGAGTGCGGGGGCCTTCGCCCGGCTGTGCGATGATGATGACAGCGGCAGTGGTCTTCCGCTTGTAAAAAAGCCTCAGTAGACAGCACTCCAAGCGTGGGGTGAAACGGGTCACGTCTCATGTTTTTCTGGGGGTATTTTTTTCCTTCCATGGGCCCCGTGATTGGCTTTCCTGGGGCCCGAGCGGTGCAGGGAGCGGCCGGGGATACCCATGTAAGGTGATTACCGTTCCCCTGGCCGCGCTGAGCCAACTGTACAGGAATGTGATGCGATGGTCGCACTACAGCGCCAGGGCTTTCACCATTGGTCAGTGTGGCGAGAGGCCCTCCCGTTACTCATGGGAGAGACAGTAAACTGGAATTCCTGTGAAATGATTGTTTTCGAATGTTTGATTATCTATGGTGACAGACCAGGAAAGCAGCGTGTTTATTTTGAACGGACTGGCTCCTTGACTACGTCTCTCTGTCTCTTCTCTTACCCCCACCACCACCACCAACACCATTCCAAGGATCTTAAATCAGACCATCTTCTAAACCAAGCCATGGATCAATATTTATTTTATCCAGCTCATGGCTCCTGTGCTCCTTGGTAGTCTTCCAATAGTTCAGCAAAGGTGGTTGCACCAAATAAAAGTAAATCAAATTCACAATGATAACAATAGAGTGGGCTGTGTACAGACGTGCGCCTGGTGCTAACGCTAAGTATCCGCAGGCAGCAGCGATGATTAAGGGGGTGTGATATGGGGGGAGGAAAAAAAGAGATCGATTAGGCAAAACAAACAGTGCTTCCTAGCAGAGGCCCTGGCCATTATAGCTGCGAATGACTCGGGGGCACAGGAGCGCCATCGATAAGCCTCTCATGTAGCGCCGTCAGGTCGCTGGCAGCCGTGCACTAGCCGCGTGCTAGTGCTTGATTACTCCTCTCCCTGATCATCAGCTCCACTTTACAGCCAGCCAGAGGCCCTCTCTCTTTGAGGTGCGCGAGCCGGTGTCATAATTATCTAACACAACAGGGCTGCCGCTCTTATTGGTAATTAGCGCCGCCAAAAAAAATGATTGCTATGGCTTCCTGTTCTCACCCCCTTTTAATGTTTAAACATTTACTTTGTGCTTGAAGGATTTGTTTGTATATATCTCATGTGTGATGAGCGCTTTTCAAGTAATTGGCTCCTAGGGGACAGTACTTTCTAACAGTTAAAGAATAATTACAGTCTTATGAAACGTTAAACTGCCCTGGCTGTCTTTCGCAGGGGCTTAATTGCGTGCAACAAGTAAGGCAGGCTTTTTTATTTTGTTCCATCACAGGCATGGACTGAACTTTCATGGAAACACACAGAAATTTTGTAGAGCAGTAAATAGCCTCTCATATGGTAATTTTGTAGGACACCAAAGCAGTTTTGAAGGGCAGGTCTTTTATTAGAGCTGATGCCGGTAGCTTTTTTCCTCTTCCTCCTCTTCGTCTTTTTTAATGTAATGGAATGAACGTCAGAGGTTGTTTTTTCTCTCAAAGCCTTCTTGTCTCTAATGGAGATTGCATACATTCATTACATTTAAAAACCAAAAAAGCTTCATGATATCCTCGTACAGTAAAGCAGAAAGCAATAATTTCAGAGGTAATGGGTGCCGCTGTCGTTTCCGCTATTCCTCAGTTCCATTTGCCTTTTGTCCTTCGTCTTGATGTTGTGGAGAGCCCGTTGTTTAATTTCCTCATTTGTGTTGTTGTTTATTTCATGATGCACGCTATAGCTGCCCGCATGGTGCTCAAAAGCCTCCAAAGCAAACGCTTGTCTCTTTGAACTGTCAGCTCTTTGTTGTTCTCTCTGCAGTGTCCGATTAGATGTGTTAATATTGAATTTAAGAACAATTGAGAAAATTAATGAAATCCTTAAAAAAAAGATATGTTGAATTAATAGACTGAATTATAATTCTCTTGGCTATTCAATAAGACATCCATTATTCAAAGGAGGTGGAAAAAAAGGAAAATGAACTTAAGAGGGAAATATCATTTTGGCCTAATTTATTTGTAATAGAGAAAGTGTGTGTGTGTGTGTGTGTGTGCATGCATATGGACGTCTTTATCTATTGTTCATATACTTGCCTTGTGCAGAAGGGTATTTTCCTGCTCTCTGATGTCTTTTCTGCAGGGTTGGTGGTACTTAGCGGTATGGCTGCCCCCCATGCTGGCGGACGATGCCCACTGAGGAGGTGCTGTCTGTGGACACACGTGAGTGCCCATCCCCCTACGCCACCGCGTCCTCCTCCAGGCCACATCACACACCCTGCCTCGCCATCGCAGCAGGTTGCATGGTATTTCAAAAATAAGGGGGATAATTTGAACGAGCAAGATTAGCACCACTTAGCATGCCTGGGTGTCTAATTGGGTTATTTATCTCTAAGTTCATTTGTGAGAACTGTGAACATTTTTAAAGGTGTGTGAGTCTGTTTGTGTGTGTGTGTGTGTGTGTGTGTGTGTGTGTGTGTGTGTGTATGTGTGTGAGTGTGCTATTGGAGCCATGATCAAAAAGAGTACTGGCTTCAGGGTAAGCTGGTTGTACTGTATATCTCTTAATTAATGGAGAAGACAGCTTTTGGATGCATGCTGTTCATAAGGTCAGCAGACCTTGAAAGGTCATCCCCTGAGGTCGCACCTTCACACCCGCTCCAACTCGTGTTTACTCTCTCCGCCTGTCAGCCAGTAGACACTGTGAAATACGGGGCTGAGATACGCAGCCTATTTGCATACATGTACTTTGCGTTTGAAGATTGCGTATACATTATCATTATGCGACAGATAACCCCTGAGTTTAGTGTATATTTTCCCCTTTTCACGGCTGCGTCCACGTGTAAGCCTGGTGGTGTGTCCCACAGTCTACGCCTCAAGCAGTTCAAACTCGCTCTCTCACACATGCAGCTTGCCTCCTTTACATCCCTGATGTGGAAGACGTGTTTTCCTTTCCACTGACACGCCACATGCAAATGATTTAATGCTTGGAATGCATCTCTTATTTGGTACGCATTCTCTCTCTCTCTCTCTTTCTCTCTTCTCCCTCTCTTTCTCTCTCTCTTTCTTTCTGTCTCATGCTTAACTACTGCATGCTATTGATTTCCATCCAACGGGCCTTCGGTAAATGCACCATTGATTTAGGAGGAGTGGACAAGAGCGTTGCGGTCTGCATGCTTGGCATTCTTCCACTGGAGCGCAGGCGTGCGCTGGGCTGCAGAGACAGGGAGAAGGCCTGTGGGAGTGGGTTTGGGGAGAGATGTGTGTGTGTGTGTGTGTGTGTGTGTGTGTGTGTGTGTGTGTGTGTGTGTGTGTGTGTGTGTGTGTGTGTGTGCAGTGGCTGGGGTTTTAGGTTAGATGGTGCTTCAACTGTACAGGGAGGTGAGGGATCCACAGGCGGGATTGACCTCTATGTGTTCCCATCATACCAGGCACCAGATTCTCCCCAGTGATGCTGTGGCCTTCTCCCCTAACATCCAACCACTCCCGTGGCCTTTCCACCCCATACATCATGCAGGAAGACTTGAGCTCCAGAGAAGCACTGCCTGTACTGTAAAGAGCGATATCGCTAACGTTAGCATGCCTATGGCCCCCGCTGTCAAGTCTGCCTGAGATTCAAAGTGACTAGCGGTTTCCTGAGCGGAGTGCCGATTTTCACTTTAAGTAAAATGCAAGGAGGAGTGAATTAGAGAGAGAGAGATCCATGCGGCATTCTCATAAGTTCTGCGCAGTGGGCCCTTTTGTAAATGAGATGTCATTACACGCGCCAGTCTCACGCGCCGAGTGCTTAGTGCAGGTTCAGTGGTGCCACGCGCTCCTGCAGATGTTTGCCTCAGATGGAGATTTGTGTTTTTTTTTTCCTTTTCCTTTTTTATGGAGTAAATCATCTCAGTCATCCCCTCTTCACATGGGATATATGCTTTAGACATCCAGACGGGGGGGGGGGGGGGAGTACTGAAGCATGCTTTCAAATTACAGCTTTACTCTACAGATGCATACTAACACAAACACAGCCATACTCAGACTGTGAATGAACTTGTCCAAAAAGTCTAAAACACAAAGAAACACACAAAGGAACAATATACACGAATGGCTAGCTAGGAGTCATTATGTATCTTATTGATCACAAAAAAATGAATGATTTCCTGCTTTGCTAATCTTTAAACACAGTAGCTTTGCCATTGTGTATTTAACCTGCATGTGATGCGTATGCAAAATCATCTGAATTTGCTGTATTGCTAGTCTCCTTGCTGACCGCGTGTGTTTCCTCTAGGTGAGAACCCATGGTGGGATTGGGGTGGAGAAGGCCTGTGTGTGCATGTGTGTGTATTTGTGAGAAACACCCCTCTCCCCAAGGGCCTGTCAGCATGACGAGTTATGTGGCTCTGCGAGGGTGATGTTACACCCCATAAGCTGTCCTGATTTGCTGTCACCCCGAGCGCTGGCCCTCAGGTGAGTGACTCTCAGTCATGCTGTCTTAGAAAGAGAGAGAGGGATATAAAGAGAGAGAGAGAGAGAGAGACAGGCATACTCCATCCAAGGCATCGGCCTTCCTCTGGCATTTCAGACCACTTCAATTATGTTTCCACTTCTCTCTCTCTCTCTCCCTCTCTCTCTCTTTCTTTCTTTTTAACCTCCCACACTTGTAAGTGAGTGTAGCGCTGTGATGTTTTCCCCATCACTAAGTCCCAGGTGTGGCCTTTTCACAATGACTGATTGGTTCCAGATGCACGTGGAGTGGCGGAGAGTGACGGGGGCTAAATGCTTATTTACGCCGACCCCGGCACCCGAGCGAATAAATAAGCGCTGCTCTCCCTCACAACATGGCAGACTGGACACAAGGATCGCTAATAATCATTTTAGCCGCTGCATTTCAATTCGTGCAAATGTGACATTATACCTGCAGCAGTCTCTCCAGCTTTTCCGTGATTCATTGGGGCCTTAGTGTTGATATACAGTTCATGCATTTGTGAATCCATTGGAAAACCCAGCGAGAATGAGAGACAGAGAGAGAGACAGAGAGAGAAAGAGAGAGAGAGAGAAAGAGAGAGAGAGAGAGAAAGAGAGAGAGAGCACTGACAGGCATTTTTGGAGTAAACAGGAGATTTTCTGGAATGGCAACACGACGGAGTCCCGTCTTTCATTGGGGAAGAGAGACACGGGGCCTGGATAAACAAATCCTCCTTTGTCTTAGTGTGCACTGAGTGATCTCCATTTGGGAGATGGGGATGGGTAAACAGTGGTAGGCCTACACAGATACACATTGTAAACAAAGAGTGCTCATTAACTATAATGAGATGTTATGAGGAGCCCTAGAACTCATTGTCTAGCTTCTCGAGGCTAACCTGCCTGCTATTGTTGTTGTTGTTTACGCAAGGCAAATCATGGCTTTAGGTTAAAACCCGCCGCATTCTTCTCTTCGGGTCAGCTTCCCTCTCCCTCTCCTCAGGGTTGAGAGGGGTGGTGGTGGAGGTGGAGGAGGGTGTCATTTTCAAATGCTTTGCCTCGTCTTTCTTTTTCTCTCTCCCTCTGTTTTTTTTCTCTCTTTCTTTCTTTCTTTTCGGTTTCTTTTCTCCTTTGCCCTACCTTTGCCCTGCCCTTCGATGTGCAGTCTTTCCACAGGTCGGTGGCTTAATCTCTGTTTCTGTGTGCCCCCCTCAGAGGTGGGGGACACTCACCTTAATCCTCGGAGGTCGTGGCGCCCGTGAGCCCGGGCTCTTTGTACATCTTAGGGTTTAATGAGGCTGACATTGCTCACATGCTGGGGTCAGCCTGACCTTTGGCAGCCTCTCCACCGCCACTTGGCTCTCCAGTCAGGCCCCTGGTGCTCAGATGCTGGCCCAGGCCTCCTCTATCTGACTGGTCACTGGTCTCGCCAGGCCCGGCTCCTAGCCTCGGAATGTTATTTAAGGTGCATTATGGTGGCTGTGCATTCCGGCCGTAATTACCGCGCCTGATACGGGATACCTTTAAACCGCTCAGACTTATATGAGGGCTTGGACATGCATGGCTAGCGTAGCCTCTTTGACGACAATGAGTGGCTTCACCTTGGCTGCTAATTGCCCTGCTCCGGTCTCTGCCTCCGACTGTCTCGGCCTGTCTCTCTCTCTCATTTTTTTCTGCTTTTTTTGCCCCAATGACTGGAGGCAATCTCCATTTGATGACAGTTTGCTGAGAATTTATGGCCACATGCAGCCCGACACCCTAATTAGATTCTGCAAGACAGGGCCTTACGTCTGACAAACATTTGAACAAAGCCGTGGGAGATACCAGTGTTTTTTTTTTCTTTTTGGTGAACTCTCTTCAGAAAGTTGAGGTACTTCTACAGGGTAGTGAGGGGGAGTAATTTGTTTTTCCCAGTTTGTTGTCTTTGTTTGTCACCGAGTTATCCTGATAGCACCAAAAGTGACAATGAATATGCAAACAAATGAATATAATTAATATAAAGCAACAGTAACAACAACAACAATAATAGTAATCAATTTTATTTACACGTTATATAGTTTATAACCCAAGAGTAAAGAGTGCATTGCAAACTATATCAGAGGTTATGAGTTTAGTAAAAAGCAACACAAACAGTACATTTTCTGTTAGTTGTTTACATAGGCTAGAGAAAAGAACAATTCCGTGACTGTCAATCGGGGAGGAGTTCTATGGGGTACCTCCCCACCTGCACCCTCTGTGAAGCTGATCTCTGATAAAAAATAATTTGTGTGGTGTCCTTAGCGCTCTCGCCATCACATTTCCATCAGACGGGCCTTTTCATTTTCCCGAGGTAAGGACTCCTCTCCTCCCACTGTGTTGTGCTTATCTCCGCACCCATCGTGGCCCTTTCAAAAGCCAACAAAGTAGACTTCCAATGGCCTCCTCACCGCGTGACAAGATGTACCCCATTTCCTTCACTGTTCGACAGCAAGGTCACTGTTTCAGATTCCTTAGGCAGGTAGAGGAGAGAGAGAGAGAGAGAGAGAGAGAGAGAGAGAGAGACAGACAGAGACAGAGAGAGAGAGAGAGAGAGAGGGAGTGAGAGAGAGACAGAGAGAGAGAGAGAGAGAGAGAGAGAGAGAGAGACAGAGACAGAGAGAGATGGAGCGAGAGAGAGACAGAGAGAGTGTGAGATGGTGGAGAGGGGCTGAAAGCATCACGGAATAAGGGTCTGTCCTTTACTGAGGTCATTCCCAAAGCTGGCCATCATATTCATGTGGACAAGAGGAATAGGGAAGATAAAGTCTTGTGAATGTGTGTGTGTGTGTGTGTGTGTGTGTGTGTGTGTGTGTCTGCAGCTCTACCTGGATCTGATCTGCTGAATCATCACCATATCCACTTAGTATGTCTCTTTGTTGGATCCCCCCCCCCCCACCTTTGCTTTATCCCTCTGGATGTGTCTGTTCTGGCTGTCAGAGTGATAGGCTAATCTGACTGTCTGTGTTATGGGGAGAGCAGGAGAGGAGGCAACATCTGGTGTAGCATTCAGGGATTTGGACCCTTCAGATGGGCTTTTCTGCTCCATCAACAGTCCCCCCGAAGAGGAATCATCTCATTATATGCTGCTGCAGTGTGACCACTTAATAAATGTTCCCGCTGATACGGGGAATGTCTCTGGTGCACGGGCATTTTCTTTTTACAAAGATAATGTACTGGCTAGAAACATTTGAGTAACATATATACTGTAATAACAATGTAATTACAAAAGATCATGGACAGGCGGAAATAAAAATAAAGTGTTTAATTAAACATTTCTATTCTAGGAAAACAGCCTGAATCTGTAAGTTAGCATCTATTTACTGTACACATCAATTGCAATGAGCAACAGTCAGTCATAGTATAGCAGCCTATATAAAGGGCGGTTATTCAAAAACAAATCTGAACATATTTTATGTTGATTTAAATAAGCATGCTGTCCTTTTAGATAAACCTGCTCATTTGACTGAGCAAGCATCTCACTCTTAGCATAGGAATGAACGTGAAGGCCTCGCTGTGGAAATATCAAGGAATCAATCCCACTGTGTTAATCTGTTTATCTGTTATTGCTGTGAAATTGAAGAGCTTCTTCCCGGTGCCGAATGCAGGGAATGAAAACAGATTGCCGAGTATTAGCACTCACAGGCCCAGGCTCATCAGTATTGGTAATCCTGTTTAGCTTAGTGTCTACAGTGGTGCCCAGACTCAACCTGCTCTTTGTCATTATTTTAACACATGGGCTATAGACCGTGACCTGGGTAAACCTACCTTTTCTGAAATCAATCATGTTTATTTCCCCACCCCCGCCCCGCCGGCCTCTCATCTCTACATTTATTTCCTCATGTTAAAATCGCCACGTTTAACAATGTCTGGTAGGGAGGATTTTTTTTCTCACTTCACCCCTGTTCAATATAGAATCTGGACTAAACTCGGAGCTCTGTGGTGGCTGGAAGTTTTTTTTTTTTTTTTTTTTGCGTGTGTATTTTTGAGTCTGGCACTGGAGGCTGCGCGGGCAGTATTTCAGATTTTAATGTCTTTTTGTGGGTGTATTTTATGTAGTGGTCGTGGACCGGTGCCAGAGGCGAGCTGCAGATGAACTCACATTCTCTTCACACCCTTGAGTCTCAAATACGGAGGGAGGTGAGACAGACGGACACAGAGAGAGGGAAAGGGGTATACCCAGTGGTCTGGGATGGCTTTTCCTCGACGCAAGGTGGCGTCAGGTGCAGGGAGGGTGAGGGCTACCCCCCCCCGGTTTCCCATGTTAGGTGGTGCGATTGACAGGACTCACAGAAGAGGAACAGGAAGTAGAAGGAGAGGGAAAAGCAGAAGAAGATACTGGGTTTTGGCCTCAGAGGTTTCCCCTTCCAAAGCCGAGGTGGTTTGGCCGAGGCCACTGCCGCAAATGCCTAATAACGATTACACGAGAGGTCTGCCAAGGGCTGCATCCTTAAAATAAGCACTGACAGACTGGAGGAATGCCATCTGCACTGAATGTTAGGGGAGTGGGGTGCTGTTACTTGTCCCCAGACAAGCTGAGGACCTCAAGGCGACAACCCAAACACCTTACCTTCTCCATGTCCCATCTTAACCCCTCTGTGATCCATCCCTCCATCCGTCCGTCCCCTTCTGTTACCCAAGAAGCTTTGCTGCTTCTCAGCGTCACACTTGTCTGGCATCTGTTACAGAATTTGAGCACAGTGTGCAAAGAGAGGAAAACAACGCACAGCAGCCTATATGCAAAAATGATGCAGAAGTTCTTCCAGTCCTCTAGAGGGAGTCACAAAGAAAACAAATGATACAAAAACTGTAAAAAAGAGTGCTAATAAATGTAGTCCTTGAATTATGATGGCTCTTTAAATTAAATTAAATTAAATGAAGTAGAAATGTACAGGGACAATGACATACGCATCGGTCACTGTTTACCTATATTGCACCTGTGACGGAGCATTTTCTGAAATGCAACCAGTCCATACAGTCCTTTGCCAGTAAATACTGCATAACCATGAGTGTCGAAAGAACGTTTTTCATTTTTGCTAAATAGAAATGGACACATTTTCTGTCAATAATGAATTATTTATAAATATTATAGCCTTAAAACAAAATGGGGGCCGTTATATACATACACATATTTGGGCTTCAACCACACATACATACATATGAAATGCTGCAGCAGTTATGGCATAATATGTGCATCACACAAGCTTCATTACTTTTTCACAGCCGCCTTGTCCTTGACCCTTCCACACCTTGGCCTCTCATGCATGAGTCCCCCAGGATAGAGAAAGCTGCTCTGAAATAACCTCTCCTGATAGCCACATGTGTATTCACGGCTTCGTATTCTTAAAAAATGGCCAGGAGAGGAGAGACACCACGGAGGCATTATGGTCTCCCCCACACCCCCCCTCTCTGCTCGCAGACAGCAATCTCAGGCTCATCTCTGGTGGAGTGCGTGCTAGCGAAGCGGGCTAATAAGCGCTGTTTATCCTGATTGAACTGCCCGCGTGGCCATGGGACGCTGCCACCGGGAATGAGGGCGAAAGCATTTTCGGGAGAAGAGAGACAGCGAGAGCGAGAGAGAGAGAGAGAGAGAGAGAGAGAGTGAACGAACGAGTGCAACCCTCCCAGCCGCGACAGTAGCCCCTGTCGCCGCAACGCCGAGGTATTACACTTTAACGAGGGGACTCCTGTTTCACCAGAGAGCTATCACATTTCATAACACCGAAAAATAACACTTTACCAGGGGGGTCAGGTGGGGAAATGGCACCTCTAAATGAGGGTTAAGGCCGTATCATTGTCTCGAGCAGCCCAGCCACCCCCACTGCAAATAATTCTGCTGACCTTCCGTGCCTTTCGGCTGGTTAGACATTGCAGGGGCACGCGGCGGCGCGGCCGATCCTTTTCACGCAGCCCGTTCCCCTCAAAATGGCTTTTTCTTCTCCCAGACAATCATCTGATATGGTCGCTGAATGAAATCACAGATTACATAAGAAAGGTCCTCTGCCTCAGATAAGGGGGCCCTACCTGAAGCGAGTGCACTGCCGAGGCTCTTCAACATCTCCTTCTATGTCTCTCTCATTTTTCCTCTTTCTCTCTCTCTCTCTCTCTCTCTCTTACTCTCTTTCTCTCTCCCTTGCTCATTCTCTGCCGTCCTCCTCTTCTCTTATCTCGGCTTGCCCCTCGTCTCCTCTCTCTCTCTCCACTCTCTCCCATCTCTCCTCAGAACCTGAGACAGGATTTAAAATAACTCAGTTGTGGCGGTGGCTAGAGATAGATTAATATGTAAATGTCTGTAAGCTTTTTTTTAATTACAGAAGATTAACTGAATTTCAACATAATACTTAAGGGACATGGGCATTTCCTGAGAAATGGTCATTTCACAGGCACCAAATTCCACACTTTTTTTTTCTCTCTTTACTCTCAAGGCTTTTTTTCCTTGATCATATATTTCTGTGCAGGAGGACATGATCCCGGAAACATGTCCCCTTTGTGGCACATTTAGAATGAAGTATTTAACAAAGTGTGATATCCATTATATATATGTGAGGATGAAAAATGTTATTTTATTTCCCTTGACTACTCACAGACACACACACACACACATTATATATACGTATATATATATATATATATATATATATATATATATATATATGAAAGTAAAGAACAGTTCTATTGATCTTGGGGTTTCATTAGGTGAAAGTGTCTGGCACGGAGGAGAATAGAAGCCTTTCAGCATGTTCGAGAATGAAGCAATGAGGGGGACATTTGAGAAATACATTCACCATCAGAGTAATTATTCAAACAAGGAACACATAATGCAAATGAATTGGCTGCTGCAAACAACTCATTGTAATGAATTCTGACTGCATCCCCATGCTCAGACTAAGTGGACGCAAGGAAACAACTGTGCATAACATGTGTGCTCAAACACACACACACACACACACTTACACATACAAACACAGACAGAGAGAGAGAGAGAGAGAGAGACAGACAGAGAGAGATAGAGAGAGAGAGAGAGAGAGAGAGAAAGAGAGACAGAGAGAGAGAGAGGCTTGGATTTACAAAGCTGTTTAACTGTGTGACGAGCTGGAGACAGAGAAAGCTTGGGAGAGACTGTATATAGTGCCAGAGACTTGCATGCTCGTCTGCCAGCTCCCTGTCAAGCCAAAGCATCCGACGCACATAACACTGCCCCTCTGTGGAGTGGAGGCACCAGGCAAATGCACAGAACACGGTGCACACACAGACGATTGAGATGTCCTCATCACATTGCCTTCCATAGCCTTAGAAACAGAGAAATTACAATTCCATGGTCCAGATGGTGACATTCCTATCTATGTTTTTTCCTTTTTTCATTTGCTTCTTTTACATGTAAAATATTATCTAACTAGAACAATATTTACATTTGGTTTGATTGTCAGCAAAAATATTGCAGAGCATTGATTTTTATGCCATTCACACAAGCTTCTTCTTCTACTTCTCTCTCTCTTTTTCTTTCTCTCTCTCTCTCTTCCCCCTCTCGTTGTATTCACTGTCTGACTTGCCAGCCCTCTCTTCCCCACCCTGCCTCTGTCAGTCTGTTGCCTTATCTGTCTGATTGAGAGGACTTGGGGGCTGATTCCTCATTTAAGAGGGATAATTAAAGTTGAACACAGAGCTGATTTTTTTTTTTTTTTGCATCACCTCGGGATCTTTATTATAAAGTGAAACAATTTAACTGGCAGAGATATGCTAGCTCATCCATCAAAAATGGAAATGTATGCATCCATTATCCTTTTGTATCTATTTAATGTTTTATTTATATTAATTTGTCTTGTGTACATTTTTGAAACAATTACAATAGATTAGCATATGTTTAATAAAAAAAGAAACACCGAATGTATGCAGTGATCAAAGGCTACAGTTCACTTAGTACTTGATAAAACATCCCAGAGATAAAGAAGTGAGGTATGGTCTGGAACAGAGTCCAGAGAAAGAGAAGGAGAGAGAGAGAAAGAGTGAGAGAGAGGGGTAACCTCTCACACATACGCAGGAAATAGCTCAGGAGTGCCAAAGTTTGCATCAATAGTTGTGCTATCCCCAAGTGAAAATAACATTTAACAATGTTGTTTGGTAAATGTTATTTCTGTCGGAGTCACAAAACTATTGTAGTTGCCACATTTCTGCTTGTTGTGATTAATCGGATATATTACCATCACAATCTTGGAAGACTTATGAATGTGCCCTGTTCCTGGCATCAAGTGTTTGCAAGATAAGGATGAGGATGCCAGGTCTTGTCAATGGAAGCACTTATCTGAAAAGGAAGTGTGAGAGAGATTGTGCTTCAATCCACAAAAAACGATTGTGTATTATCTTAACCGCTTTGAGGTATTTTCTCTGAGAGTAACTCAACTACTTAGGAATGCTTTTAATGTTTGTCTGGAGGATGCACTTCTGCAAGTTTTGCCGAAAACAAACATCTGCCCAGATTAAAAAATTAAAAGATTTCCCAGGGTGACCTGAATATATAATCTACAAACAATACACCCTACAGTTTCATTTATTTATTCAACACAAAGATCTGATTTTTTTCCATAAATACATCTGGCAAAGTAAGCCATCTTACAGAGGAGTGTGGCAGGCAGCATCACACAATATGCCCCTTCCTGAAAAGCTTAACTTCTGTTTCCTTTTTCTTCTTGTAAAAGGAATAAATCACAAGTTGTAATCTTAAGCAGTTTCCCTCCTGATTAGAGCAAGAGTTAGAGCAAGCAAAAAAACTTATTTAGTCCAATTTGTTTATCTCGGGGAAAAAAAATGGGGGGAAATTTTTCACCGATAAGTATTCCCCGTTGAAATCCTGCTTAATTCATCGGTAAAAACACAATGGAACACAGGGCGCTCTAATGCCATGACAAACCCGGGCAACTGCGGGGTGCATATCCAAGACAATCCCAGTGCTACCTGTGCCACTGAGATTAAGCCATTGTGCGGTGGGAATGTTATCGCTTGCGTGCCAAGCACGCGGTCTGCTGTGCAAAGTCGCCAGAGAGACCAGGACCTGGTAAAGTGCTTAAATAAAAGACTTGTTCGTCGGATTTATCGATTCTCTTGAAAAAGGTGGCCTGGAATCATTGAGGAAGGGGTCTCGCTTTATTTTCTGTTCCCTTTATGTTGCGCGCATACATGGGCGGTGTGTATATGTGTGTGTGTGTGTGTGTGTGTGTGAGAGAGAGAGAGAGAGAGCGTGCTCAGGTCTTTTTCAGTGGCATTGTACAGCACTGTATCATATCTGGGGTAAAGGGACAAAAAGGGGACTTAATGAATCTGTTCTCTAAGCAGCATTTTATCAGTTCTCTACAGAGATCAGTGCTTTTCAGCTGACTGCTTCACAGCCCTTCCCTCTACTGCCAGCGGCCCTGACATTCAAATAAACCAGCACTGAGCTCAGAGTCGTGCCTGTCCCAGCCTTCCCTTTGAAATAGCCAGCCTAACAGACGGAAAACACGCCCCAACACTGCCACCACCACCACCCCCACCGCCCCACAGACACACACACACACACACATCAGGCAGACATGTCCATGCACCAGCCCACGGGTCCACAGTTTCCAGAGAACCCCTCGCCTGCCCCAGCACTGCAAAGACTTGTGGCAATTGTGTGCGCAGACGCTGCCCCGATGGTGCAAAAAGTGAGAGTCCGCGGCCGTTATAATAATAAAGAAATGAGGCTGGGTTGGGACGGCTGGGTGAGGCAGTGCTGCGTCGGCACTCTGATTGCGTTTGTGCTATTACATAATTAAATTTGGAATGGGATCATGCTTTTTAAGAGATTACGTGAGCATATGTCGCTTGAACAGGCGCCAGCGCGTGCGACGGGGCAGGCTTTCATGAGTAGTCCCTATTAGGTTTAGGGAGTTTATTGAAAATCAGAATAAGCTGGCTGCCAGCAGTTAATGAATTGGTGTTATGATCTCGGTCCAAAGGATGCTGGTGTGCTATAATTTAGGATCAGCGTCTAAGGAGGCTAAAAAAACGGACTAAGCTAAAACAAACATTCTAAATTAGGTTGTCAAAGTATCTTAGACTAAGGATTTATGAACTTCTGCATGAAGTTGCAAGTCTTGTGTTAGCATGTGTCTGGCTCTGTGCACTGTGCATTGTGCATGTGTGCGTGTGTGTGTGTGTGTGTGTCTGTGTGTGCGTCTTACAGGCCTGTCAAACTGTGATCGTGGACAGGTCCATCGCATCCCATCAGTGGAGTCACAAATTCCAGGGGTGTTCTCCTTTCACATGTCATCTCCTTTTTGAAACATTGCCATTGTCACAGCCGAAGCTAACGCTCTCTCTCTCTCTCTCTCTCTATCTATATCTCTCTATCTCTCTCTCTCTCACAGGGGTCTGTAAAGGTTTAAGCTGTTATCCCAGTCATTATTGGCTGTTAAATCTGATGATGGTCGTAAAGGCCCTGCCGGTCTGCACTCCACCACAGAGGTCAGCCGCCGGGGGCTGCTTTATGAGCTCGCCACGCCGTGCATCAGCGCCACTCCGCCAGGCCGCAATGGATAGCCCGGCCGCAGACCACCATCCATTACCCTGTCAGGGCAGGGGGTGGGGGAGCCATCAGACAGTCACTGGGAAGCTCAGGCCAGACAATCATCCAGCCAACCCAGCCCAGCCCAGCCGCCAGCGCTGCCTCTCTGATTTGTGCCCCCGCATTATCCAAAGTGACGAGACTGCAACACATACACGTGCACACACCGAACACCCCCCCCTCCTTCCCAACCAGCCAGTCCCGACTGTGCACAGAATGCAACCGTCACCAATGCCCTGCGTGTCCGGATTTACGGCACTCTGCAAGATATTGTCATCTTTTACAGTCCCATAAGCAGAGGGAGGTGAGTTACGGAGCCAAATTCCCAAGTTTATCATTTAGAGTTTAAGAGGGAATGACACAGATTTTTATCAGACTTGTTTAAAGCAGATTTGCCCTAGCAGAGGTATAACTGCCCCCGTTACAGAGGTATTATTACAAGTGGTGGAGCAGGGTTAACAGTTTCTGAGTAAATTTCACTTGTGTCAAAAGGAGAGGCGTATAAATAAGCCTTTATTATTGTGACAGGTTCTTTCTGTGCAAATGCCTGATCTATTCTAATGGTAAATTGGACAACTTTGTGGGCCTGCAGCACCCATAACTCATCTATGGTTCTGCATAGTTCTGATCTTTGGTGGAGGGCACTGCCTTGCTGTCCTTCTCACCCTCCACAGACATTGTTCCACCCAGTGTCTGTGTGCTAATAATTTATTTGTCAGCCAATTATCCCCGTGACAACAGAGAGAGAGAGAGCCGGGAGAAGAGAAAGAGACAGAGAGCTCGGGGACACTCTCCAGAAGAAGAGACACTTGGACGTTTTCTTTCTCCCTTTTTCTCTGCCTTTATTCTCCAACTCTCTAACCCCACCCCACCCCCCCTCAGTCCTCTTTCTACCCTCTTTCCAGGCGGGCATGGGGATGGGGGGTGGGGGTGGGGGGGTTGCTTTCATGTGAGTCTCAGACCCTTTATTGCCATACCTCTGGTGACCTTACCCGGGAGAATGAAGTCATTGAGTGAGCCTGCAGGAAGACAAACCAGCGTTCCAGGGAATTAATCAAGTCCATCAAGAGCAGGAGGCTGGCTGGCCTCATCACCAACATGAGAGAGTGACAGAGAGAGGAGGGAGAGATAGAGGGGGATAAAGGGAGAGAGAGAGAGAGAGAGAGAGAGAGAGAGAGAGAGAAAGGGTTAGTGCGCTGACAGGCAACAGATAGTCTTGCGTCCTTTATGTTAGGTGTGCATCAGAGAGAGTGGCGGCGTGCTGGTTCTGGTGCTGGCTGTAGAATGAGTGCTCCCTGACATGCTTCGCTTCGCTTACTGTAAGCTTTACTCACGGCTGGCAGCTGTGCCGCCACACTGCCAAAAAAAACACGATTACGGCAACATACTACTCATTTCCACTGTTGTATTATCTGGGAAGTCTCCCTCTCTGTCTCTGTCTGTCTGACTCTCTCTCTCTCTCTCTCTCGCTCTGTCTTCTCCCCTTCTAAGCCTTTCCCCTTATTTTCCAGCCAGTCTCGTGGCATAATTCGCTTGGCTATGATGGCGTGCGGTTCTGTCCAAAAACACTAGAAGGGCCCCCTGAAGACATCACCAATTAGGGAGGCAATTAGAGTGAGCGAGGCCACTTCTGGAGCCGTGGAGCAGTTGGAGGCCCCCGCCGCCCCACCGCCTGTCAGAGCGTCAGGCCTTTTTAACATAGCGGCTGAGCACACACCGAACCACAGGAGGAGGGTGGTGGCGGGGGTGGTGGGGTACTGGATTGAGTAGGCAGAGCAGAGCAGCAGACATTATAGCTACTGTTACACTGCCGTATGTTAGTGATAGGGAGTCATTGGCTGGGCCTGGCAGCGCTTTTGTTATGCTAAAGCTTTGCTAACCTATAGCCATTAGCTATTGCCCTAGTCTAAAGCCTTTTTTCCCCCCACTAACTGCTACTTTGAAAGGGTGACCCCATTTACCCTCATCAACCCGAAAAAGGAGACATTTTATTTAATCATTTTACGGCTGCTTTTCTCTGATGTGGAGGTGGGTGAATAGTTGTTTGGTGGGTGTGGTCGATTCATATGAGCCCTCGGAGGGGGGTGTTTATATGGCTCCAGTACTTAAGCTGTCGGTGAATGACACTTTCTTTTCTTTCAGGATGAATGTATCAGAATTGGTTGTTGACCCTGAAACAAGTTACCCCCACTGCAAAGAGAAGGGAGAAATATCAGTGGCCATAAAAAGACAGAAGCTGCATCTGCTTAAAACGTGAAGTTCAAGTTCTTCCCTCTTTCATTCACGGCCATCTCATAATTGCAAATAAGAAAATAAAACTGTTCTGAACATGTCATATTTCCTGGCAGTCTGTGAGTTCTGCTGCTGCTGATGTGTTTTTGTGATGTTTTATACATTAGAGCCACACGCAGCTCCTCGAGAGAGAACAAGCTCAGGGAGGATTTCTTGCGTGCAGGAAGTCTTCTTTAATTTTCGTTTTTTCCCGCATCGCCATGTCAACCAGTAAGGGAATGCTTTGGATCAATCGGTTTCTGAGCGCATGGGCTGAGCAGAGTTTGTTCCGGAGAGCCTGTGCCTATTAGCAAAAGGTCACTGAATAAGTGGTAGTGGTGAGGCTGTGTCCTGACCTGACACCACTATGATGAACAATTTGTAGTAACAACAATCCACAAATAGCAGACATCCCCTTGCCTTACTCGCCTGTGATGTTCTGTTTTGTAAACAGTGCATGGGAGAGATTCATGAGAAGAGTTATAGGACAGCCTCCTCCCTCAGAGTGAGCGGATCCTCCTGGATGCATGTCAAGAATTGTAGATAATGTCTATGCTGTACTGAAGAACATGGATGGAAAAATGTATGCATTGGCATCTGGTATTATGTAGCACAGTGTGTGTGCATGTGAGTGTGCCTGTGTGTGTGTGTGTGTTTGTGAGAGGGAGAGTTGTACGGGGTACATATTTTTGGGAAGGGTCAAGAGGGACCTGGCACTGTCCTAGTGTCTATGGTGTGTGTGTGTGTGTTTTGTGTTGTGTTGTGTTATGTGCTCTTCCCTAATGCACTCATTGTGAGCGTACAAGGGGTGCAGGAGCAATGACATCATGCGGCAGGCTGCTTTTTGAAGTGCCAGTCCTGAAGGAACCACTTATAGCAATTAGGATATCCTTGAACAAGCGTTTGCGAAACATTGGCTGGTTTTTGGCATTTGCCTCCCGTTCCTGCCTACTAACTAGCGAGGTTTGATCTCCGATAATTATCTACCCACCAGCTTTCCAGGCCTGACAGCTCCCTCCCTGGAGAGGCTTGGATGCCGGGGCTACTCACTGATTGCATCAAAGTGTCAGAAATTGCAACATCAAAAATAATAACTGATATTCCAGCAGCCGGCACCTCTTTGAATATTTCCTTTAAAACGTTCTCTAATTTGTGTCTAGCACAGTGCCAATGTCTGTGTGTGTGTGTGTGTGTGTGTGTGTGGGTGTGTGTGTGTGTGTGTGTGACTGTGAAAGCTTAAAGCAAATAAAAGCAGAGGAAGTGCATTCATTATTGAACCCCTATTTACATATGGCAGACTATTCTGTCTGAACTCGCATGAAATGGAAGTGCGTTTTTTACCAAGGCTTTCTTCTGTTCCCTTCCCCATTTATTTCTTTATTTCTGTAATGTCACAGATCCTCTGGAGCAGTGCACACGCTCCTCTCAGCTTCTGTCCCCTCTCATTTCGCCTCTGTTCTGTACTTTGAAAGAGTTTCTCAGTCAAACGCGTGATATGCCTGGGACTGTCAGTTAGTTAGCTTTTCTGTGTGTATGTGTGTGTGTGTGTGTGTATGTGTGTGTGTGTGTGTGTGTGGCATTTCTGGGTGTGCTTTTTTTTTTTGACTGTCTCTCTACTTTATTGATCCTTAACATGACCAACTACTTTAAAAAAAAAAAAGAGAGAAAAGATTCTCATGATTTAGTTAGCGTGTTTTCAGCTTTCGGTGTTTAGTGTTGAATTAGTCCTGTGCTCACACGTGGTGTACATCATCACGGTGATTTAGGCTAATGGCTAACCGCGCTGCTGGGCTGCTTCAGCCTGGCCGCTACATTATTATTCCGCTCCGGCTGTGCAACACACGCCGGATCCAGCTCATTTGTTATGACGAGCAATTGTGCTTAATATCAAAGTAGAACACGGCAGCCGACATGTCACTCTGGGAATGGCTATTTAATGTGGAAATAATCATTTTAGCATGCCTCTTTTAAATCATCTTCCCCCCGACACACAACCTGGGCCGTTAAGCGGATAGGAAAGCAGTTAGCATTCTCGCCGAGTGTGACACGTGTATTTTCATATTTCAACATCCAGAGTGACTCCTCTGACCTTGCAGTGAGGCACAGTAATAACATTTATAATACATAATCTCTCCCTTGTTCCGAGCCGTGTTCGCTTTTGCTGGTGTGTCGGAAAGGCCCTCCGTTGTAATTATGAATGTAGGAGGTATAATTTGTGATGTCTCGGATGCTTCAGAGTCTCACTAAGGATCAGTTGCATTACATACTCCTTAGCTCTTTTAGATATGAAGGCTCCAGGCGTGGGAAGAGGAGGCTGCACGCTGGCAGGCTCAATTGGAGAGGACAATTGGGTGTTCAGGTAATGAATTGGGAAAGACAGCCAGCCAAGGTTTCACAAGGATGAATTTGAAAAAAGAGTCTTGTAGCTGGATGGGCAGCATCAGTAGAATGAATTAGCGCTACATCAGGAAGAGGGATAGTTTCTTCCTTTTGCTTTTTTTCCCCCGCTCCCTCCACAATGACAAATGTTGATTTCCCTGGAGGTATTTAAAGTGATTTGACCCAGTCATTGTTTTAAATCAGAGACAGAAGATGATAAATGTGCTACTAATGAGGGCCCTGTATTTTCTCTCTCTCTCTCTCTTCTCTCTCAATATACATCCGTCTCCTGTTCTCGCTCGCTCTCACTCCCTCTCTCTCTCTCTTCCTCCCAGGGCCTCTGACTATCGCTCATCCTCTCTGTGATGCGCGAGCTTCTTTTCTAGGGCCCTGCAGGAAAAAGGAGCAGAGAAATGCTGAGAGGAACGATTCGCACACCTATCTCTTACATTCGGCGGCCGATTATGGGGAAATTAAAATCAAACACGCAATCTCATTGTTCTGCAAATTCGCCCTCTAAAGCCTCCCCCTAATCTGGGGGCGAGAAAAAAGAGAAAACACTCCAAAAAATTCAACCCTGTCAGCGTTTGTCGACATTATAATAGTCCTTCACAAGGCCTGTACCCTTCTTTTACCTCGCTCATCATAAAAAAAGGGGTAAGCACTTTGCCTATATGCGTGGCACAAAGGCCAGGGCTGCGAAAAGCTGTTTAACAGCCCCGGCTGTCATTATCTTTCGCATTGAGCAGCCCTGTGGAGAATGAGTATCTTTTCAGGCGCAGATGTAAAGCATCATTGATACGGCGTGCGCCGCCTTCCTCGTTTACAGCCGACCTCTGATCAATCGCTGCTGACAGAGCGGAGTCTTTGTGCCGACGGGGCTCAGCGGCGCCAACATCGGGCGGGCAGAAAGAGTGACTCACCTGAAAGCCGCCCGAACGAGACGCACACACACACACACACCTATCGCTGCTGCCGCTGCCGCCGGATTAGCCCGCGCGCCCCGCTTTGATGGATTAGCATGTAGGGAAATTGCTCGATTATTGATATGAAAATGTTTGCGTGTGAGGGGAGGGAGGGCGGGAAGAAGGGGGTGGAGAAGGTGGGGTCCTCCATTGGAGTGTCTTTGGAGCAGGTAGATTGAGATGGAGGGGTAGAGGGCGAAGGGGAGGTGGGAGGGCTTATCTCTACCCCCCGCCTTCCCCTTTTCCATCCGACGTGGAAGAGAAGGGTACAAAAGACAGACAAGGGTAAAAAAGGGAGGAGATGGGTGCGAAGGCCTCTCCACAATCACCTCGAGCTACCGTGAGCCGTCCTTCATGAAATATTGTTCATCATCATATTAACAGGAGCTGAATGTAGGCAGATAAGACACTCCTTATTTGATAAAGTAAGCAGAATGTCCCACAGAGATATTTCAATCTCATTTTTTCACCTCTCTCTCACTCTTTCTCTTTCTTGTGAACGTGTAGACTACAGCAAGACCTTTGTAGATGGGCATAGGCACCAGAAATACCCTCAACTCCATAATCACCTCCAACCGCTTGATTGGTCAATCTCAACCCTGCTTGGTTGGCACTGTCTATTCACCAGCCCCGTCGTAACAGACCACGAAAGAGAGAGAGAGAGAGAGAGAGAGAGAAGGAGGGAGAGGGAGAGAAATCTGTGTCTCTCTTCTAGTGTTACACCAGACTGCAGACAGACAGAGAGGCCAGAGCTTGCACAGGCGTAAATTATGTTGATATTATGCATGATTATACAGCGTGCGTCAAAGCGTACAAAATTCTATCACTGAAATTACACATTTAGAGGGCTGCGCCCCGTCGGGAGCCATTTTCATGACTTGAACCTGTTTAACCCCGGCTGGATGGGAATATTTTGACGTGCGCCGAGGGAAAGAGTGGGAAAGAGAGGCAGAGAGAGAGAAAGAGAAACAGAAGGGGCTTAAACGGATGATAGAATTCCAACTGTCTGAGTGTTTAATTAACTGTTTTGTGCGCTTAGATGTTACAAGACCTAGGAAATATGTGCATAGTCATACAATAAGGACTTTACAAAAATCATATAATACAAATATTAGCAAAGGTCAGGCGTTTGGACATAGAAGACAAGTTCTCATGGTGCAAGGATGGGGTCAAAAGCATACTACACAAAATCAATTACAAATTAAACAATATTCAAAAAAGTATCGGCCAATCATGGCCAATTGCCATGAACACAATTTTACTATGACAATAGGACCCTAGAAAACATTAGTTAAATAATTTGATTGTTTGCTCTTTGCTCTGCTACATAGTCAATGTAGTTCTAGCTTAATACATTAAGCTTCATATTTAAATCTGAGTATGTATGAACAAAGACATGGAGAAAAATCAGAAAGAGATAGAGACAGAAGAGAGAGAGAGAGAGAGGGGGTAAGAGAGAGCGAGAGAGAGCAAAAGAAAAGAAATCATGTGGCTCAACCTGCTGCCTGAGGAGAGCTGGTATCTATCTAGGAGAGAGCCCAACATCTGCTTTCACTTCTCCATGCCTGGCTCGCTCGGAAACCGCGGCATAGAGATAAGCCATAAAGTGCCTAGAGATTCCTTTAAAGTGCATTGTTGTTTATTGCCTCTGTTAACGCACCTACAGTAAGTGATTCCCATAAAGGGGTGACACAATTATGGTGACCTCTTCATTGGGAGACGTGCGTCGGGCTGCAGGAGAAGCCGGGCCTAAGTGGCATTAGAGCATTGTGTAACGTGACTGATGCACCTAAATCACAGCCAGGTTCCCAGCGGCCTGTTGGCATGAATAAGCCTGCTGTCTCCTCACGGTTTCCTCCGTCTTATGCGCACACGTCCCATTAAAACACTGAGGTGAAATACTGTAAATGGGATGGCATCCAATGCAATGTAATGTAAAAGCAATAGTACACATTTAGTCAGAATACAGGAAAATAGAAAGACTTCTGATTGGGAAAAAATTGATTGTTAAAGATTTGCTGAGCTTACAATTTTTTTTCATTAATTTTTTTTCATCTCGTATGAGATTTTTACTTTACTTCAAGTGTAACAGTGGCTGACAGAAGGTTATTTAGCACAGACACAAGACATACACATACCAGGGTAGTGTAAGATCAGTGATAGACTGGAGTGGCTCGACTGATTGAGAACACTTTCCAAGTTTCAAATGCCCAACAGGGTTCGATGGGAAATATCTGCAGCGCACAAGAGTCACGTACCTCCTCCGGCCTTTTTCCTTTCATGCCCGACATCTCCGGTTAAGGAGGATCGGAGTGCACAGCCTCACAACCTCAGTGATGGCAGTAAAGCACACGGGTCAGGCCCGGACTTAGGTTTCATGCAGCTCTCCAGGTGCAGGTCTGAGCAGAGAGCACAGGAGGGAAGATTTGTGGGGAACATGAATTAGGCCTGTGATTGGGGCAAAGGGGTAGGTGAAGGGGGTAGATGTGTGTGTGTTGGGAGGGAGGGGGGTTGGGCAGTCAGTTTTTGGGAGGGCAACGGTGATCACACACAATCATAGGAAGCCCACGGTTGTCTCTGTGAAATGTCACGAGTGCACAGGGCTGAGAGACGGCCGCTCTCTCACGGTCCCGGGGCATCAGCCCAGACAGAGGCCTCTCCGAGGGCCAGTCACAGCGTAATGAGAACAGCGTGTGTATGTGTGTCTGTGTGTGTGTGTGTGTGTGTATGTGTGTGTGTATGTGTGTCTGTGTGTGTGTGTGTGTGTGTGTGTGTGTGTCTGTGTGCTGAGCCTGAACTCTGTCGAGCTAGAGTGACAAACACGGGTAACGCGAAAAGTGTGTGTTTTACAATTTCCCTCCCTCGTAAAGGTCCAGTCGTAAACTGAGAATTTACGCCCTTCATTAGAGGTAATACAATGCACATAACTCTAACGTACAACAATTGGGATAGCCATAAAGTAACTGTTTTATACGTTCTCAAATTTGTGACTTCTAGGTGACCCTCACTGCGCTCGCACTGGGTAGATAGATTTACAGTGGCCGGCTATATTGCTTGATGGGCCTCTGTGTTTTTAGGGAATTAAAAGTGCCAAAGTACGAAATGACTTAAATATTTATTTTGTGTACCCTTGTCAGAAATATAAGCCTCCAAAGCGTTATTTACAATTTGCAACTTAAGCCTTTTTTTTTGGTGTACGGACATTCTGTTTTGATTTGTGGACAAGTGCAATTTCATAGCCCACAAGGAAGGAGAGAAAGAAACTCAGGGTTCGGTTTCTGTTGTCCCTCATGTTAAGCCTGGCTTCACATTCTCATTTGAAATATGATGTGTGTTGAGATGTCCTGCACAAGGCTCTCCAACTCTGCCAGCGCTTCCTTCAACTCTGTGCCCAATCCACCATGTCTGCCTCTGGGTAAAACAAGACCGAGGCTTTTACCATTTTTACCTGTCCATCACCATCAATCTGGGCTTGACAGGGAACCCCTAATTTGGTAGGCAGAGTCTCCCAGCCCTCTCTCAGAAAATCACTCATTCTGACTAACACTCACCGAGGCCTAACCTTCTCTGAAGGGGTAGTTCACCGTTTTATCTTTTTTTCCCACAGAGTAAAACTAGCAGCAATGTCTGACTAATAAATTCACTATTTTAATGATAAACAGGTAGTCCCCTATTTAGAGATGATAAATAAATAGATGCAAAGACACATTAAACAATACAAATCAAGTATAGCATGAAGAATGAAATCAGTTAGCACACTTGTAAGTGTAGTGAATTATGGAGAATATAGAATATTCCACGTATATATAGCAAATAGAATATTCACAAAGCGTTTTCCCGCTCTATGAGTCGGTGCATACTCACGCATGGATGAGCCACCAGGCAGCCTGTCAGTGTCAGTGCATGAGATGGGCCTGGAGAGAAACAACGGCAGCCGAACAACGCTGCACTGTGCCACACCGTGAGGCCGCTCTCTGCCAAAGGCAAGAGAGAGAGAGAGAGAGAGAAAGAGATAGATAGAGAGAGAAAGAGATAGAGAGAGTGTCTGACTTCCCCCCTTTGCTCTGCAGATCGGAATGAAAAACAAATGTCATGGCGGATGACAGAGGCCGTCTGTGACTTATCAGCGGGGCCCGTGTGAGTGATGGGCCTTATCTGGCCCGCTGCTCCGGAGACGTTTATTATGCCAAGAGGTGGCAGGCACAGGTGAAGAGCTGGGCAAGAGCTTGCTGATGATCCATCACTCCCTCTCTCTCTCTCTCTCTCTCTCTCTCTCTCTCTCTCTCTGCGTCTCTATTGCACTCTTTCTCTCTCTCTCTTTCTTTCACTCACTATATTCCTTATTCCCCTCCTTTTTCTTTCTCGCTCTCTCGCTCTCTCTCTATCTCTCTCTCTCTTTCTATCTTATCTGTCTACTATAAAGGATGCCCCCCCCCCAGCAGGTGTTGTTCTGTTTATAAACAAACTCGCATCTTTGATTGGCATTATATCCATTGATGCTGTTGCTCTCTCTATCTCTGAAGTGAATAATGGAGGACTGGGGAGGGGGAACCCAAACACACACACATGCAGACACACTCACATACACACACTCGCACACACACACACACACACTCACACTCACGCATACCCATCGAACCACACACACATAAGTAACACACGCTTTCACACATGCTCTGTCCCCTCATCTGTTTCTCCCTGGTCTCTGTGTGGCTAATGGATGCTGGGCCGAGTGCAGGCGAGTGTGTGGCAAGCACAGTGAGGCTTCACAGAGGGCGAATAATGTGTTTGGGCCCAGTTTGTCTCCTCCCATTTGAATTGTATTCAGTCATGGTAGCCCGTAATTATCCCATGCCTGTGTGTTGTCAAAGGTTATTGGAACAAGCCACCATGCTATTCAAAGCCGCGTGTGGTATCCCTGTTTGCCATTCTTCTGGGGCTTTCGCTGCATTTTCCGAGCCATCAAATCCAGTACGGGGAGTGCGAGCGTGAACTTTCGCTGTCTATCTTTGGTGGTGTTATTGAGAGGAAGAGACCCATAAAGACACCTTTTCCCATGTTCCTTTATTCCTATCCCAAACACTCCGGGGATATTTTGGGATGTTATTTTTGTTATTGTTGCCGTGGCTCTTTCTCTCTGAATGGAGGCTGTGTGTGTGTGTGTGTGTGTGTGTGTGTGTGTGTGTGTGTTTCCATTTTGCTTGTCATTCAGGTGGATGGGATTCTCGCCAGTCAGCGTCGCCAGGCCTCAGAACCATTTTAGCTCCTATTGAAGTCAGAATAACAGAGTTTGTTTGAAGCTGAAAGAGTGAGATGAGGAAAAGGAGAGAAAGAAAGAAAGATAGAGAGAGTGAAAGAAAGAGACTGTGTGTGTGTGTGGGGGGGGGGGGGGTGCGCAGCCACCATCTGTGAGCCAAAACGGTAAAAGCTCAGGGAAGCATCCTCACCCCCCACATGGCTACCATGGCTGCCGGTTCCCCTGCTCTTTTCACATCCACCCACACACACCCCCACACCCCCACACACACACACCCATCCACCCACATCCACCCACGCACACACACACACACACACACACATCCACCCACACACACACACACACCCCCCCACACACACACACACATCCACCCACATCCACCCACACACACACAGAAGCACTGTCAGTGCTGCTAATTGCTAACCTCCAAAGTCAGCTGGGCCGAGGCTAGAGTCAGTGCCGGTGCTGGGGGTGGTGGTGTGGTGGTGTGGGGGGTGTCTGGTGGGGAATGCAAACACAAAATCCTGTGTCCTCATTAAGGAGTTGTGCTAAGACCTTGTGCTCAGCGTAGCATGCCAGCCCTTTGCTAGTGAGCTCTCTGAACAAGCATACCGTTTTGGGGTGGGTGGGGAGGTGGGGTGGGGTGTGGTGGATGAAAGGGCCCTTAAAGCTTGTTTTAAGTCCCCCTCAAAGATGGGCTTCTGGAAACCTTTGGATTAGAGACGAGTGGTAAGAACTTAATGGGTTCAGCATATTTCCCCCCCTCCCTACCAAAACCTTCTTTCCCCCTGTGGGCCAGTGGCTTCCCTGCCAGTTCTTCTCTGTGGTGCTGAGTGTTTGTGAATATCTCACTGTGTATGTGTGTGTGTGTGTTTAAGTGTATATGTCTCACCAGGTGTGTGTGTGTGTCTCTCTGTGTGTGTGTGTCTTGCTATGTGTGAGCGTCAACATAGTGTGTGTGAGTTGTCAGAGTTGTATTGTCAGTGTTTATACAGTGTGCAGTCATTTGAGTGAGTTGGCATGTGTATGTGTGTGTGTTTGTATATCCAGTATGCATGTAGTACTCATGGGTGAGTGTGTTGTCATGGATATGTTCATATGTGGTTCATTCCTCCACTGCTCTGCTGTAACCTCATTCTCGCACCTCCTCTGCCATTCCCCATAAGCCATCAGGAACAGTAAATGTCTGTCTGCTCTCCACACGTCACGTCCTCCATCTCAGCCAGCTTTAACACACGCTGCTCCTGAAGCTTGATGGCCCACCTGAGCTTGCTGAACGGATTCTCTACATTACACGACACCCCAGGCCCTGTCCCCCCACACACACACCCACACACACACACACCTCTCTCCCAGCTGGGCCTTTACTGCAGAGTGGAGCAGGCCTCTCCTGTCAGTCCGGGCCGTCAGTGAAAAGCAGGCTTTGAAAAGCCCCACGGCATGATCCTCGCCAGAGCACTGCCTGTTGTTTCTCTTCTGTCTGGAAGTATCTAGCTCAGAGGCCGGGCTAAACTAACACACACACACACACGCACACATGCGCGCACACACACACACATGCATATATATATATATATATACATGCACACACTCCCTCTCTTCTCTCATGCTTACACACACAGACACACACACACACACACACACACACACCTGCACTCATCAACTCACACACACAAACTTACGCATACACACACACACACATACACACACAGTCTCTTTCTTTCACTCTCTTCAGAATTGTAAATATGGCACGCACACAAAGTCCTATATACACACAGACTCACACATGTGCACTGCAGGAGAGTCACCTAAAACATCACTGTGATGTCAGTAACATGGAAAACATCACACAGATTTTGGTTGTAATACACAAACATGTAACACTGTGGAGCTAAGCGCTGCCAAACAGCACTTCCTTGCATTATGCCTGTGATTAATATGTCCTGTGGAAAAAAAGAAGCCTTTACAAATGGGAGTGATCCACCTCCTCCTAATAGCATTCAATTTATCCCCAGCCCCAGTCCACTTGCTACCAAAATAATGACAATTTAATAACCTCCCAAACACACAAAGGCAGATTACCTAGAATTTATAAATGTCACTGGCTAGACCTGTAATCCATAGTGGCAGGGAAACATGGGGCAGGCCCAGCAGTGTGTGCTCCACTGCAATGCCACCAATGCAGGATCCCCACACAGAGGTGGCTATGAATAACTGTGATAATCACTGCACAATGACTCCCATTTATCAAGTGGTTGAAAGCTAGTGTTGTGGGGTGTTCCTTTGTGTTTAAGGGAAATGTGTGTGGGTGTGGGTGTGTGTGTGTGTGTGTGTGGTGTGTGTGTGTGTGTGAGCGGGGTATTTTAGGGTGAGTCTGGGGCAAGAGGGCCTCGAGCATGATGTCACCACAAAGGCACCATGGCCTCAGTCAGTAGAGAATCGGTGCCTTGGACACATGTATACAAACATGGACACACACACATACACAGTTGCATGCACAAAGATTGACCCACATACACACTTAAATGCACAAGAATTGACACACATACACACACACACACACACACACACACACACACACATACACACACACTTACACACACACACACACACAAACAGACACACACACACACACATACATAGTTCAAGTTCATGAGCACTCCAAAATATGTCTAAACTAACAGATACAACACACACATGCAGATGTATATACAGATCCAGTACAAGCACATAGAATTGTGCAAATACTCACAAAAAGAAATGCATACGCACACACACACACACACACCACACACACACACACACACACACACACACACACACACACACACACACACACAAACATAGTTCAAGTTCAGGAGCACTCCAAAATATGTCTAAACTAACAGATACACACACGCATGCAGATGTATATACAGATGCAGTTCAAGTACATAGAATTGTGCAAATACTCACAAATAGGAATGCATACACACACACAGAAACACACACACACTCACACACACATATGCACAGTAAACTTCAGCAAGCACACACCCGTGAGCACGATGGCCAGACACACGGCCTATTAAGAGCTCAGCAGATCTTTATTTTTACTGTCCTCCGGCTCAGCGCTTTATCCCTCCTCTCGTCTGGTACTGATGCACATCGGAGGTCCTGTCAAGCCGCCGCCATCCCAGACGTTTATTGGCTGTCTGCAGCCACTCCCCGATCACAGATGCCATGTTTGTCAGGGCGGCCCTCCCACGGCCCCGCCGGTGGCTGTGACGAATGGCTTCCTGCTATTGTCACAGTGACACAGTCGTAGCATCCAGTCTAAATGATGAAATTAACATTTGCTACCCCGATACAATAGCAGCTGTCGGTAAGCAGGACGAGAATAGATTTTGATGACTGGAAGATAATGACTTGCACTTTCCCCCCCCCCCCCCCCCCCCGTGAGGGGCATGGGGGGTTAGGGGGGGGGGTTATAAATGCGACCCCTGTGGATGACGCTCCTGTTGGACGTGCATGCGTCAGAGAGCCCTGCATGGGACGCATGAGGGGAGTGGGAGTGCTGTGATCTGTGTCTGTGTCAGAGGAGCCACTGTAAACAGCAAAGTAGGAGGAAGATGAACATGATCTGTTTGATATACAGATACAAACACACACACACACACACACACACACACACACACACACACACACACACACACACACAAAGCCATCCACACACACTCACACCAAAAAATTAAAAGAAGGCTGAAAAACCCTTCCTGTGGACCGCTCAGCAGGTGGTCGGAGAGGGGCCGGGGTGGGGTGGTGCGTGTCGAGGCCGAGGCAGAGGCCGCGCAGTTTGGGACGGCAGAGGAAACGAGGAAGTGGCCGGAGGGACCGGAGGAGAGGTCAGGGTGAAGTGGAAAGCCGATGCCGCGAGCCTTCTCCCTGGGCCGTATCCGATAACCATTCCCATCTCCCCACTCACAGATGGGGGGGGGGGGGGGGGGGGGCTGCGTTCGCTCGGTTCAGGGTGACAGCGGGCAGGCAGGGCGTGTTTAGCCAGAGCCAGAGCAACCCGGTTTAGAGAACGAGAGAGTGAGGGAGAGGGAGAGAGAGAGAGAGAGAGAGAAGAGAATGGAACCAGTGGGATACATCCTTTAACCGAGCACCAGGAGGTCCAGGGTGGGGGCAAGGGTAGAAGAAGGTTCTGGCAAGCCCACCCTCCCGCTTCCAAAATTCAGAGGCTTTTATTTTTTTCGGGAGGGTGTCTTAAAGCCCAAGCTGTGTGGAAGGAATGCATCGTTCCCCCTCTTTGACGGAGCGATTTCCTGCACGCCCGCTTCAAAAGCGCGTCTGGGGCTAGGATACGGGAGGACCTCCGCATCAATTACCCTGAAGGAAACCAACCCGTCTCCCCCTGCTTTGGCAGCAGAAGTACTTATTGTTGGGCTACAGTGAAAAAAAGGGAGGGCAGCAGGGGGGGGGGGGGCACATCTAAAGCAGTACAGTACCGCAAGGTTGCATTAGTTACTCTCAAGGCCCGACCAGAGCAGTTGAAGTTGAATACAGAACAGCAGTTGGGCCCATTTTTCACTGTGGATTTTCACACGTACCTCAGGTTCACAGGCTGCCCAGCGCATTTATGCCCCGATCAGTCCAATCACGCGCTGCACACTCGCCCCTTTGACCCCTGCAGTTGATGAAAATAGCCCAACTTTCTTAACAGACACTCCCTCCAAATGACCACAACGCCATGAGCTACACATCTCACTTCTACATCTGTCGCATGGTCACCTCAGTCACACCAGAAGGACTTTCGGGCCACGGGGGGTGGCATGGGAGTTAGCGAGCTAAACCGAGGCGAGATTACTCCGCCAAACACTATGGAGTGACTCTAAAAGGTACAATGATGTGGTAAATAGCCAGCGTGATGTAAAGTGTTTAACAGAATTGGCTCCCATTTTCACTTTCACGGATGGTTAAATGCTTTTTTTGTGTGTGCTGCTGTAAAAAAAAAAGGGTGACTTTTTTTTAGATGTTAATGATTGGTGTGGACGCCTGTAAAGACAGAAATAGTGTGTTATACATGCAGCAGGGCAGGGCCAGCCTGTGATTCTATTCCGAAAGTGACACGCCATGATGAGATTGATTAAGTTTTATATGTTGGGGAGCCGGGTTCCTGAAAAAAGAAAAAGTTGCCGCAGAGTCAAATGAATTTAAAAATGTTCGCTCGCTGTTATTTTCGTGTTTGTGGGGGGAAAAGTAAACAATTATGTGGTGTGTTTATTTTTGCAGTCCACATGTGTTGGTGTGGGCTATGGTTTTGTCGGGCGCCACATCTGCTTTTTGCCCATTGCCACAGGGTGACGGAACACACAGAATATGTGACTGCTGACTCTGAAGAGCGCGTGTCTTGGCTCTGGCTGCCAAAACGCTTTCAGGTTTCGGAACCGCAAAGACTAATTTATGCGGGTGTGTCCAAATTTGTGCGTGTCCACATCATGAAAACTGCACATCTAACATCTAGCATCTTATTCTGGGTGAATTTGGAGTCTCAGAAAAGAGACATGTCTTTTTCAGTGATGGAGATTAAGAGGATTTTCAGGGTGTTTGTGCATGTCTGTCTGTCTGTCTCTCTCTCTCTCTCTCTCTCTCTCTCTCTGTGAGTGTGTGTGTGTGTGTGTGTGTGTGTGTGTACGTGTGTGCATGTGTGAGTGTATGAGTGAGTGTGAGTGAGTGTGTGAGTGACTGAGTGAGTGTTTTCCTTGAAAGCAAAAAGATTAGGTGCCTCTCTCCCTGTGAGGTGTGCTTTAGGCAGGGTCTCTGAGATAGCTAATACACTAATTACCTTTCCTCGCCCCCTCTCTCCTCTCCCCGCCTCCGAATGAGAGGAAAGAGGTATTTGTGGCCTGCTGGATTGAAACGGAGAGACAGATTGCGCCAGCGAGGTGTTGATAATACCCAAGATTAATGTCTCAGCCGCACGTAATCGTCCTTATCCTCAATCCCCCCCTCAAAGCAGATAGACTTGTTAGAGTTCCTCGGACTGTGGCCCACAAGATGGATGGCACACGTGGTGCTGTCAGAACAAATCCATACATGCAGCCTGCCTGTGACAAAGTATGTGACAGAGAGGGAGAGAGAGAGAGAGAGAGAGAGAGAGAGAGAAGGGACGA
This sequence comes from Clupea harengus, assembly GCF_900700415.2. Lineage (NCBI taxonomy): Eukaryota > Metazoa > Chordata > Actinopteri > Clupeiformes > Clupeidae > Clupea > Clupea harengus. The sequence continues at coordinate 16,575,524 of NC_045157.1, read as the reverse complement.
GAGGGGGAGAGGGGGGGGACACCCATGGGGGTTTGGGAAGGAATCGTACTCGTCTTCTTTTTTGGCATCCCTGCTGGACACCAGTGAAAACAAGGCCCCAGTCTTGGGTTTCAGATTCGCCTCAAATGGAGCGTTTCCTCTTCAGTACAGCCTGCCTGCCATTTCAAACTCCACTCCACATCACCTCCACTCTCCCCCACCCCCCCACCCCCATCCTCCACCTCTCTGTTCACTATCTCTCTGTTTGTCCCTTATTCTTTTTTTGTCTCATTCTTTTTTTTTGGTCCTTTTCCACTTTGTTTCTGTGATTCACTACGGTCTGGCTTTTTGACATGCGTGCAAATTGGCAAATTACAGGATGGCAGGCAGTCACTAGCAGATCCATGTGGCCACAGGGAGAGGGGTGTGGGGTCGCTGGGGTGGCGGTGGATGGTGGGGGGGCACAGTGGTGGTGGAGGGAAGTGGGGGCTTTGCTCATCATAATATTAGCCATAGCTTTTAACACTGTGAAGGCAAATGACTCACACACTTCTGCAGCAGGCAAACACACACACACACACACACACACACACACACAGACACGCACTGTCTCTCTCCCACACAAACAGATGCACCCCCACCACACAGGGCTTTCAAAAGCAGGACCCAGGGCCCAGGGCTGGGCTGGGCTGGACCTTTGAGGATCCTCTCTCTCCTTTTCCTCCCCTCTCTCCCTTTGTCCTTTGTCTGTCTTTCCTTCATGTTGTTTTTCCCTTCTGCTGTGACACCCCCCCCCACACACACACACACACACCCCACACTCCGACCCTCAGACCCCAACCCTTCTCCCACTTCAGTTGCTCATTTGCATCGGAGGCAGAGAGTCAGTGTGGCGTGGCTGGAAGCCTTCAATTCACCTCCTCCTACTACCCCCGTCCTCCCCATCTACCCACCTACCCTCACAACGCTTTGTCTCTTCTGCCCCCTGAGGCCTGTCCCTGGCCAGATCGAAAGACTGTAGGAGAGAGGGAGGGAGAGAGAGAGAGAGAGGGAGAGAGAGAGAGAGAGAGAGACCAGAGTGAGGAGTATGGCTGTTTTACACCAACAGGACATGCTCAGAACCGGGGAGCCGCCCTGCGAGACAGGGACCCGGCACTTCAAACAGGGGGAGTAAACAGGACGATGGGAGGGTACAGTGGATGGGATTTCATAGGTAAATAATGCCACTGAGAGCGACGCTGTAGGGGGCTGGATGTGGGAATCTGGCCGCTCATCTCTGATTGGCTCCGTGGGAGAGCGTGGCCGTGAGCTTGGCCACGTGAAACGGATGTGCGAGACGAGGCCTACTGCTCGGCCGCCTGCTTGCAAACCCTGCCCACGCTGCGTCCAATAGTGCCTCCCTCTACTGAGCATGTGACATCTTTATGTGCCTATCCTGTCATACTTTCTTCCATTTAATATTGATTACATTACTATCAATATATTTATATATGAAATAATACAATACCAGGATAATTCTACAAATGATGTAACGTAAATAATAATTATACTAATATAATAAAAATAATAATTATATATAATAACTATTTTGGAGAGGTAACAGGGCCAAATGTCTCCACACTGTAAACAATATGGTTCAGTCATATCAGCCGTCATATCATCACCCTTTCCATAAATAGTAGTGGGGACTACGAGTTCCACAAAGGACTGGCTCAGTTGCTCCTACAGGCACCCCCCCCAACACCCCCAAAACACACACACACACAGAATCCTGTGTGTTTTCCCTGTTGTTGTAACATGATGTTAGTCTGATTAATTATGCCCACCCCCTCCCCTTTTAATCACCAGAGTTAGCGCTGAGCCGTGGAGCCGGGCGTCATTGGGCTGTTGTGTGTGTGTGTGTGTGTGTGTGTGTGTGTGTGAGGAGGGGGGGGGCAGGGCCTTCCGAGGACTGCCCCCTTCGCGTGTGCGGCGGAGTTTTAATTAACGTGGAGACGACACCTTTCTCAGAGCTCATCTTTCACCTGCGGAACGTGGGGGAACTCTGACACCGGCCCGGCAGGCCGCTGATTAAAGCAGGCCCTCATTTAGTGGACCCCGCTGTCAACAAAACACCACTAATGGCATTATGCCCATACCTGAGGGGGGGTGTGGGGAGTGGGGGGTGGAAAGGGCTTCGGAAACAAAAACCCCACCGAGCCTGAAATGAGAGAAAACAAACTTTAGCTAATCTCTGATAGCAGGCTCTTAGCTCCCCACCTGACTGGGTCACATGAGAAGGGCGCGTGTGATGGGATGGGATGGGGTGGGATGGCGGTGAGGCTCTCTGTTTGCCAGGGTTCTGTCGGGTGGATGGCATGTATGTGTGTGTGGGTAGGACTTCAGAAGGTAGGGCTTAGGGAAGCATTGGCTGGTGGGATCTTTTCTTAAATTCTATCTCTTTGTTGTATGTGTGTGTGTGGGTGTTTACGTGGGGGTGGACGCAGGGGGAGGGGGGGGGGGGGTTGGTGAGTTCCATGTCAACTTCAATCAGAGAGCTCCTCCACTAACACCTCATCCCACAAAATAACCCTTCCTGCTCTTTCAGCATCCGACAGCGGAAGTATTCCAGCAATGACGCTGACCTCACCCCCAGTCCCCGCCGGTCCCATACTCTTCCTCTTGCACTTCCTCTATTTATAGGGAAGAATCAGGCATTCCCTGCATAGCTGCATCACTCCTCTGCTTTGATGGATCCCAGGACAAAGCCTTTTGTACCTTGAAACACTTGGAGAGCACTCCAGAGAGGAATGTTTGCGTGTCCGTCCTAGGTCAGATGATGGTCTGTCAGTCAGCCAGCTAACCCCCCCCCCCGAAAAAAAACCCTCCCGGCCTCCCTCCAGGATGAACCGTCGACCGAGACAAATCGATCCAACGCCGCGACAGCGACCAGTGCAGCAACTGTGCTGAGGGAGCTGTGCTGGCTCACGCCTGGGCCGCTCACATTGCACATTTCAACACGTGACACATTTTAACGTTGAGCAGTAGGGTAGTATAAAGTTTAATGCAAAAGCGAGGTCACTTCTCTTTTGGTGTACATTGTGCTTTTTACAGGCCCCTTATTAGTCAGCCCAGTGAGAGAAATTTCACTGCAGGTTTTATTGATTTATGTCAATAGCCATTAGGTTGGCCTTGCCACGTCTTTTTTTTTTTTTTTAAATAGGAACATGCACCGGGCTGGGCTAGTGCTAAAAGACCCAGGGATATTAATTTGATGATTAATTAGGAAAGTTTGTTTCTTGTAAAGTGACAGCTCTTCTTTAAGCGGAGCTGTAAACTTTTATTGGACCATACAGCTGACCTCAAATTGAAAATTTGTGTTGGAACCAGCCTGGCTCACTATTACAACTCCTGCCTGTTGTTAATTTTATATCTGTCCAATAAAAAGCAGCAGGGGCTCCATTCGTATGCTTAAACCCCCCAACACACACACACACACACACACACACACACACACACACTCCACACTTCCCAGTCCGTCCCACTGTCTGACACCCGCCTGTCCAAAAGGGTCTCCTCACACTTGGCCCTCCTGTGTCTTACCGCTCCGTGACATTCATGGGCACAGCTCTGCTTGTTTCGACTCCAGAGCTGCGACTTGAGCCCCGAGTAAAGCTGTCTGCGCCGGCTCGGCCTCAGACGCTGTTAACCTATTCAATGGAATTAATCACGCAGAAACCCAAGAACCTTTGTTCCTCTCCGATAACACAGATGATTCTCAGATTCCCACCATCACAGATTATTGTCATCATGAGTGAAAAATGCACTTCCTGAAGTTAGTCTTTTTCTATGGTTGCAACCGGCTGGCTGACTGGATTTTTGGAGAGAGAGCCCCCAGTGGGATGGAGGAAGATTGGAAGTACTCTGCACATTTAAAAAAGTATCTTTCTCTCTCTCTCTCTCTCTCTCTCCATTCTCCTCAGTCTCCTTTTCTTCTCTCTTTCTACTCCTCTTTTTTCCCCGCCACAGTGTGTTTACAGTAGAGTCACTGTAACGTGACGAGCACGGGAGGAAGGCCACACTGCGCCTGCCTGATGACTACCCAGGGGAGCCGTAACCGTGGAGCCACTTAAAAGATAATAGCCAAACGATGTTTTCAAAACTCGGGCCGCCACGTCGGTACACTAGAACAATATCACTGATGTAAAGGAAATGAGACTTGAATGGCACTGTTTACAGTTGCTGGATGTTCACACATAAGCAGCAAATTCCAACATAAACATCCATTTAGCCCATGTAAGTGTAGAGGCTATTAATAAGCCCTTTTATCTTCTGTGCGCAGAGAGAGAGAGAGACTTGGCCCAAGAGACGAGGGGCAATCTGGCCTGCAATCCCCCCCACACACACACACACTCTGCTTTACTTTTGTCAGAGACATGGCCCTCCCAACCCATGGCCTCTACAGTGGGACACCCCCCCCCAACCCCCACCTCTCCTCCGTACCCTGCCAAAGGCTTGTTCTCACCACCGATTCCTCTCCTCCACTCCCAGACCCAATAATCACACCGCAGGACCAGCGGCCTGACCTTAGAAAACCCTTGTAGGCTAGTCCCCCGTGGGCCTGGGAGGCTACGAGGTGTCGCGCGGGGCTGCTAGGCAATTCCATTTCTAAAAGGACTGCTGTGTACTGTACTCAGGCCTCTGAGCCTGACCTTTTCAACAGCTAATAATTACTGACTTAAAGCTCCTGATTAGTGCCCTGAGGACCAGGTGAGAGCCCGTTCAGGCCGATCGCTTGCTTTCCAGCGGTCAACTAAGAGCAGGATTGCAGCCCAAGCTGTGTTGTGACTGATTTGGTACTGAAGCTCGAGCTTCCACAGCAGAGGTGGCGAGAGATTATAGAGGTGTAAAGTTAAAACATGGAGGCAGCTTTCTTACTTAATCTCTCCTTCCCTCTCTCTCTCTCTCTCTCTCTCCCTCTCTTTCGCTCTCTCTCTCTCTTTCACTCTCTCTCTCTCTCTCTCTTTCGCTCTCTCTCTCTTATTCGCTCTCTCTCTCTTTCGCTCTCTCTCTCTCTCTCTCTCTTGGTCATATGGTGCCATCTGACTTGCTCATTTTTCCTGGGGCTTTGATAGGTTCAGACACAGTGGATACCTCTGCCTCTTCTCCACTGCTGTTTCTCCTAAATCTGTCGACAGCACTTTGTTTTTGCTGTCTCTCTGCGCTGCGTGTCCTTAACAGGCTTGCTTCCTGACGTGTATATGTGTGTGTGTGTTCATGTGTGTGTGTGCGAGTGTGTACGTGTGCAAGCATGTGTTTCTGTGCACTTGAGAAAGAAGAACTTTCTTTTATGTGAACGCCAAGTGGAGATAAGGCTTCTGCAGTCTACAGACAACAGCCTCACCACGGCTCACGTTTTAAACCCTGTCTCCCCGTCTGAAAGAATCACAAATGTCTCTCACATACGAGCATTTTCTCATCCCCACCACCCCATAAAATAATACACACTGACATCACATTTTCACAGCAATGTCCTCTTTTAGAGGACTGCGCAATTCTGTCGAGTAGCATGGAAAAAGAATGGCCATTAATCCATGACGTCTCAAGCTGGCCAAAAAGACAGAGTCTCCCGCGAGTTCCCGGGCTTGGCACGACCCGCGTTAGTCAGTGTACTACATGAAACTCCTGCGTATTTCCGTCCTGCTCCACTATGGTACAGGCTCGCGTCTCATGTTCTGTCGGGTCCCCTGGTATAAAGCAGATGGCGGCACAGTCTCCGGTTCTTCTCGATGCACGCTGGTAACCCCCGCTTCTCCTATCAGAATCCATCCAGCACAGTCTGTGATGTGACCTGTCACTCCCACATCACACCCCAGGGTGCGGAGAGAGTGTCTGACCTCATTCACACTGCCTTGTAAGGCCTTCTGCTTGTGTGTGTGCTTGTGTGTGTGTGTGTGAGTGTGTGTGCATGGGAATATGTGTGTGCGTGTTTGTCTCTCTCTCTCTCTGTCCATTTCTGTGTATGTCAGTGTGTGTGTATGTGTGTGTGTGTAAGGTCGAGGCTGACTACAGATGTTTGGCTTCCACACACACCACAGTAGACTAACTTTCTTAATGTCAAAGGGGATTTAAAGTAATTAAACAGAGTTTCGGGCGGTACGCTTGAGTAGCCTTGTACTATCTGTGGGGATTTAATGGCACAAACAAATGAAAGAAAGTTGGCAGAGGAAGCAGTAAGACATCTTTACATATAGAACATACCTGCAGGTCTTTCTTTACTGTCTGTAGGTTCTGATATGATCCTTGTTTATTGTTTAATCCTTGATTATTGTTTTAGTATATTGAACACATAGATTTGCTTTGTATACATAACGCCATATTTTAAAACCATCACCATTTCAATAGTAGAACAAACTACCTTACACTAAGGTGTCTAGCTTTCGATGAAATGGTTGTTTTTTTGGTGTCGTGTTTTTGACACTTTCGCAAGCCACCATATTTGTAACTTGATTGATTTTGGGGTAACCGCGCATGAGTTGGGAGGCAAACACAGCAAGGGCCCAGGCCAAGGGTAGGTGGTGGTGATCGTAGTTGGGAGGGGAGCCCTCTGGGGTGGCACTGGAGATGGCTGGGCTCGCAGAGAGAGAGAGCCCCGATCTTTCATATCCCCTCTCTCAGTGAAGAGAAGTGGGGGTTGGGAGGGGGGACTGACATCTCCCGGGGAAAGCCAACAACTGGCTATCACCCTGGCCGTTTGTCTTCATCAATCACCCTGCGTTTGTTGACCAAGCAACATGATGTCACTATTAATTTCATGCATTCCTCTAACGGGGGTCTGAGGGACAGCCTTACCCTCTCAGCGGGCATTTCCTGTCTCGGTGCATTGTGGGATACGTCTGTTTCCTCCGAGGAGATCGGTTGGACTTGTGAACGTTTTTTTTTTTTTTCCTCCTTCTCCCTCCCCCCCCCTTTTTTTCCTTCATCTTTTCCCTCACTCCTTCATTCTTGTCTTCTCTTTCTTCTCCCCGCTGTGTTTGCATTGCTTTGTCACTGTCCCTTCCAGCTTCGGAGCAGCTGTGGCGTGTCTGCGGCTTTGTTGTGCGAATACCTCTGATGATTCTTCCACGTCGTTTTTGCTATTTCTTATTTTTTTTTTGCGGAGGTACGCGCCAAACCGAAATGCTCTTTTGATCAAATCTCATATTTCATGAGACGCATCCTGCTGCTGCAGCCTCTGATCAGCACATTAGCTTTTTCATTTGAAAGAATGGTGTCACTGTGTTGACAAGCGCGTGATAAGTTGGTGGCTTCTAAAGGGAAAATGTTTAAAGCCGGTAAATGCCTCAGGACTTAAACTGTCTGTCTCATTGTCCTATTGTAGTTTATTTTTGGTGATTACCAAGAATCTGGTTTTAAACAGACTTCGGGGATGTTGGTTTATTAGCTTTACATAAAAACGCGAGGCCCCTCACACGATAATTCTGCGCAGGCATCTAATGTTATCTGTTCTGACTTCTGTGTATCCATATTTACTGTCGACACACATCGCTTTTATCCCCGTCCTGCTTTGATTGTATCAGGTAAAAAAAGAGGAGTGGAATGGTAATGACTAGAGTACAGTATCTATTTCACTCTTAGTTTTGCTCTCTCGCTCTCTTACTCTCTTTCTCACTCACTCACTCAATCTCTCTTTTTCGCCCTCACTCTATCTAACTCTCTCTCTCTCTCTCTCACACACACACACACAGTCTTTCTCTCTCTCTCTAACTGCCTCTACTCCTCCATCTCTCTCTCCTCCAGCTTTAAAGGGCTTAGTCGAAGCTTAGCACCCAGGTCAAACTGCCCTTTGCCCTTCATCTGTCAGCCGTTTGATCTCATGCCAGGCTGGAGCTGCTCGCTGGGCCTGCCTTTAACGGCTCGTCTGGGGGTCACCACAGGGCAGAGGCTGCAGATGGGCCCGACTTAGTTGTGCAACCCCCCCCCCCAAAAAAAGCCCTCTCCTAACTCCTCACCACCCTACCCCCCAACACACAACCTCTCGCCCCTGCCCCCAGCCCCCCTATGCCCATTATTATTTTATAGTTTGGTTCTGCATTCCTCTCACTCAGCCTGTGGTAGACGCTAGGCCCTTTGGCTTTTATTGCTTACACATGTCCGTGCCTCGCTCCCTCAGCGGGGAGAGACAAAACACCGGGGCAGAGATGCCGGCGCGAGGGGGCCGGCTGGCTAAACTCTCTCCACCTTGAACTAATCGTGCCGGGGGCTGAGGTGTGTGTGTGTGTGTGTGGGGGGGGGGGGGGTTGTATGTGGGGGGAGCCAGGGGCCAGTCCTGTAGTGTCAGCCCTGCACTGCAGCCTCTCGTGCCAGTGGGGTTTCAATTTGTAGGGGCATAAACAGATACTAAAGGGGCGAGTAATGGAGCGGTGATTTATCAAGCCGAGCTCCCTTCAAATTATCACAGCGCCCTCCTGCTGCCGGTCCAAGCGATGCCCCCCTACCCACTCCACACCACACCACGTCACCCCCAGCCTGGCCCCCTCCTGCTGCAGAGGTGCCATCAGTCAGTGTGGTCACAGTTCGTTTAAGGGTTCACAAGCATGTGTCCTTCTGTCTGCTCTTGGTCTGAGCATAACGCCCACCAACAGCCACTCATCAGCCAACACAAAGAACTTAGTGTGTGTGTGAGTGTGTGTGTGTTTGCATGTGTGTGTGTGTTTTCATGTGTGTATGTGTGTGTGCGGGTGTCAAAAAGAGAGAAAAAGTGTCAGAGAGTTTGTTGTGAGTTATCTGCTGGGGCTCATGAGCTCACCATCTTAAACAGGGTCACGTGGAGATGAGCGCTCGCTGTGCATCTCTGGCAGCAGGGACTCTAGTGGAAACCAAAACAATGACGCTAATGTAAACAGATTAACTTTGTAAAACTTATCAGATACAATCATCACAAACACACCCTCTTGTCTCTCCTTACGCTGTGTACGCTTCACACAAAAGTGTTTCATCATGGGCCTGTTGTGTCTCTCATAGAAAGGGAGAAAAAAAAAAAAAAGAAGTCAGCTTGAATAGTTTAGGAGTATTTGGGTCAGCCATGTAAGGGGAATATATCTTGAAATAAACAGATTATTTTTCTGTTCCGAAATCATGTTTCAATTTCACTTTGCGCCAGGAACAGTGCAATGCCTTTGATCTGCGGCCGGCACGGAGGCCAACACATGGATAATATATCTTTCAAAAGATAAAGGTAAAAATGTCTGCCGGGACGCGGTGATGTCATGCAGTTGCCACGGAAAAGCCTGGGAGAAAGGCAAAACTTTTCACGAGTGAGCCGGCTTGCCCGCGGATCGCCAAAAGGTCTGATCTCGGAACTGTTTGTGAAATCAATTACACATTGTCCAAACTGCGATTCCGGCCCTGTAGGAACTTAATCGCCCGGCGCTCCTGGTCAGGATCATCCCAATGAGGTCGGACATTTGTTTTCACTCCCCCGCGTCCGTAACCCTCGGCTCCCGCCCCCCGCGCCCTTGTTTTTTTTTTACATGGTCGGTCCCTTTGCTTTGCACTTCGCAACATTCGTGCGCTGCTTACAATTCTGCCGAGACCCATTCATCATCATTTGCCTGTGTATCTGTCTTGAGAGCCCGAGCTTTGATCATGTCATGTTTTATACCTTACATCTGTTCCGTGTTTAACCTTCTGTAATGCTGTTGCTCAAAAACTATTACCTGGCATAACAAAGGAACAGTTTTATTGAAGAGTTTGTACCCCGCGTAAATCCTGCATCCTCTTCATTTGTAATGGGCCGGGAAATTAATAATCCCTTGTGCCATATGCAAGGGTAATGATTCCATTCTCTCTTTCACCTCTTTCCTTCCCTCTCTCTCTCTCACTCTCTCTTTCTTTTCTTCCCCACTGACTACTTGTCGGACTGTCTGCCTCATAACCCTCCTCCTGTAAAATATCAATACTTTTTTACCTCTTCTCAGGATTGAAAATAACTTCCATCGTTATCTGCTGTGAAATCTCCGAACATTAAAATGTCTACCAGGATTCCTTATCCTCTCAGCATCTCCCCCCCCCCCTCCAGTCAGTTCCAGCACCATCTAATCTTTTCCTCTTTCGCAGCACAAATATGCTTTCCTCTTCTCCTCCAGTCCATTCATCTCTCTGTCGACCTGCCCCGTCCTGCTCCCTTAGTGGACTGCAGCTGTGCTGGAAGATGAGCTGCTCTCTGTGGCCCTCTGTTGCCACCCTGAGCCCCCTAGGCCAACCCCCCACCCCCCCACCCCCCGTGCCTCCAGTAAGGTAATCAGCCCTAATCAGAAGTGAAATGCGTTTTTCTAAGGAAGTCGCTGGAAAATTTCACAATCTGCGTCTCTCAGACCAAACTGATTAGAGAAACATTATCCTGCTTTCCCAGTCACTTCCAATCTGGCTTTAATCTGTCACTTCAATCGCCTAATTATTTAGTCAATGACCTGGAGATGCAATTTTACAAAAGGATGAAATGCATGCCATGACATTTTTTTCGGATTTTTTCCGTGATATCTCTGGTTATGTGTAACGTCCCTTAGAGCACAAATGGATATAATTGGGGTTTGTGAGTATGTGTGCATTTGTATGTGTGTGTGCATGATAGAGTTTGTGTATGTATGTCTCAGTTTGTTGTATATTTCAGTGTAAATACATTGTGTTGGGTGTGTGTGTGTGTGTGCATGTGTGTGTGCCAGAGAGAGTAATACAGAGAGTATGTTTCACTTTGTGAGTGTGAGGGCAGGCATTATTTTGTCTCTGTGGACATATGTATGTGTGCCTGTGCGTGTGTGTGTTGTGTAGATTTAAGCTGTGTTAGCGCAAGACTATGAGTTAATGATTAAGAGTGTATGTATTCATGTGTGTTTGTAGAATTCTTTCTCTCTCTCTCTCTCTCTCTCTCTGTCTTTCTGTGTGTGTATGTGTGTGTCCTTCCCTGTGTGTGTGTATTTATCTCTGTATTTATCCTTGTGGCTACGGAGGCCGCTGCGCTGTGGCAGCCTGAGAGAGGCTAAAGCAGTTTCGCCCTCAGTGGTGGGAGTCCACAGGGAGGGAGAGAACATGGGAGTCATGTTATTGGAAAGGTCGCGAGTACAGTGGGGGGTCAGAGGAACTCGCTGACACTCTCCGCGCACAAATGCCTGCCTGCCTCCGTGCCTCCGGCTGTCAACTACTATATTGAGTATTGACTATATGTCATGGCAATAAAAAGGAAATCTGTTCTCTTGCCAAATATTTTACCTTCAAAAAGAAACGTTAGGACAAAAAATATGATGACTTCCAATGTCAGGAAGTTGCTCTTATTGGCTCTGACAGACACTGTTGCGGTTTCTGGGTTCATAAATGTATTAAACACTCTTCGCATCCATATTATTTTATGCGCTTGCACTTAAAAACCTGATTTTAGCAGCGGCTGCCGGGTGTCCTTTGACAGATGACTAATGTGTTTTTGTCCTTGCCTCTAGGTTGGGGGCGCAGACTTGGGAAGTTCTATTTTTGGTCTTGATTTGATAAACAAAACCTTTCGGGCCAAACTGCCTTCACATTTGAAACAGGTATGAATAGATAATTACTCATCGGGGGCAACGCTGAATATATGAGGCTGGTTGTTTGTCAAGGTGTTCTGATAAAGCAAGCGTACAACTCTTGTGCCAGAGATAGAAGCATCTGTTAAGCCATAAGTGTTAGTTCAAGTCCAACCCATTTGTTCATTTGTCAACAGAGACATGGTTAAGGTTTGCAAGATCAGTGCACATTAGAATACCAATATTGTAGTGCCAGGCACAAAAGGAGAAAATACACTCCCAAGTGGGTTAAAACTAGATGAAAAGAAAACTGGTAAATCAGTGGAGCATTTGAGATATGAGAGCTACTCAAAGGTTACTACCCAGAGCAGGTCAAGAGGTGTCATTTTCTCCACTCAAGAAAAAAGGGAGTGGGGGTGGGGGGGTTAAGGTGCGGTATGCAGTTGATTTGATTGAGTTGTGACTGAATTATCTGCATAAGAACAAAGAGATAGAGAAGTGAAAAGAAAGAATGAAAGGAAGAAAGAAAGAAACAAAGAAAGAAAGCAAGAAAAGTGTAGGTGGTGAGACTTTGAACGTGCCGCTCGCCGCGTCCCTCTCTCTCTCTCTCGCTCTCGCCAGGGCAGGGCCGATAAGGATCCCCGAAGGCTGACCGGGGCAGTGGGCTCTCCCTCTCTTTCATCTTTCCTTTCTTTTTTTCTGCTTTTCTTTTTTCCTTCTCTTCAGTGGCAGGTCTGCGGTGTTTGTGTCCCCTCACTCGCGTTATCGGGGAGGGATTCTGTGGAGTCATCACGCTTGTTTGTTCCCCGACACCCAATCTGCAAAGAAAGCCGCTTGGAAATGTGCTTTTAACAGAGCGTAGGAAAACATTCCTGAGTCTAGCCGGGGGGGCAGGTCTACTAAAGACCAGGCCGTCTGCAGGAAAGCCAGCCAGCGCTTAGCACCTCCACTTCTGCAGACACACACATACTCTCTCTCTCGCACACACATGGAAATATATATATATATATATATATATATATATACCAAGGTCATGAACTCTGAATGAGAGAAACAAACTGACCATGGGAATGCCATGGAAAACACATATAAAACACACACACACACACACACACACACACACACACACACACACAAAGTAATGACTTCAACTTAAAACACACATACATATTAACAAGCGCAAACACACACACACACACACACACACGCACACTCACAAACACACAAGCATGCAAATCCCACGTCTCCATTCACACATCCAAGCATGTTCTCATATCAGCTTTCTGAGGCTGTGTCACTTGCCAGTCTTCTCACTTTCAAACATGGTTATTGTTATGTTTAAGTCGAAAAATTTCTCTGTCACACGCTTCAGTGGAGGCTTGTCATAGTTGAAATGTTAAGACAGCGTTTGAAGTTGTCAGACAAGAGACTTCTGTTTTGAGTGACTGTGTTTATTGTCAGAGCAAGCCCTTATCTGCCCGCATGGGGGCTGCTGTTTTTTTTTTTGTGAATGAGCGGTGGTGGCGTAAACAATGGGCCAATTCTTAACTGGCGATGCTATCACTGACTCAGGTACAGTAGGAGCTCAAGTACAGGCCGCGTCCACAGGGCGCGAGCTCTTAGGTTACAGGAAGCTGGGATGCCTGCTCTTGTGAGTGCTGTTTCATGCTGCTGATGAAAGGTTATCACTGCCTGAATGCATTTATGTCCCGCGTCCAAGTTTTTGTTGATTCTTAATGGCATACATGAAACATGAACGCACATGGCAAAACTGATTAATGTTATGTGTCATTTTGTTGTTTTTACTCACTTTGTTTTTTTTTTTGTTGCATTTCACTTTGAAGTCAGACAAAGAGTGTGGCTTGTGGGAAATGCATATTGGGAAAGAAAACACATCGGCAACCAAGCAACACTGATGATTTAAGAGATAAATCAATGCAGAGAGAAATCCATGACAACAAAGGCACATAGATGGTCATTCGAGTAAACATTATCCACATTTCATTAATTTTGTCAGTGACAAGGGAAATATCTGAGAGAGTGGAAATGTGGAAAGTAGGCAGAGACAAGGAGAGAGAGAGAGAGAGAGACAGAGAGAGAGACAGTGAGAGAGAGAGAGACAGAGCGGGGGAGGCAGTGGTGAGGATGGCTATTTCAGGATTGCCATAGAGGAATGGTATTGATCGGAACACTTAGACTTGATAAGGACATCAGCCTTAAGAGGGGCAGGGCAATCATTAAATACACCACTTGGCCACTGTTGTGTTAAATATATATGGTGTTCCTTCTCTCTCCGTCCCTCCCTCTCTCTCTCTGGCTCTCTCTCTCTCTCTTTCTCCTTCTTCATCTCTCTCTCTATATATATTTTAGAGCATCCATTGCCAGAGGTGAAAAAAGAAATCTCCTTTCCATCAGGGTAAATTGGTGCGGGCAGCATTATCAGTTAAAGTGAAAAAAAGACCCCCGGATTTGACAGGTTCCACTCCACGGTGATTAATTACTTCTAGGGCCTGGGCAGCCCTCTCCTTGCTTCCTTGGGAGGTGTCTGGAGGCTAGCAGTGATAAGTACTGGCCTTATTAAGCGCCGCAAGGGGAAATGTCTACTGCCGCAGCGCCCGTGCCCTCGGCCAATGAGGACGCCACCCCACCTCAGATGCTGCCTTTGTTTACGCTTCTCGTTATCCCCCTCATGAAATGGTTCAGTCATCTCTCCCTCCCTCTCTCTCTCTCTCTCTCCCCCCGCCACCCTGCGGTAAAATATGGTTTAATCCTCCCTCCTTTTTTCTCTCTACCAAGGCACACAATGATCTCTCTCTCTTTCTTTCTCTCTCTCTCTCCCCCTTTCTCCTCTCCACCTACTGTATAATATGGGTTTCGATCTCCTCAGTAATCACTTTGCCTGTCTGGATTAGGTTTACAGACTCTTTGGAGCTCTCTATTATCAGCCTGTGAGGGAAGGAGAGACGAGACACCTCATCTCAATTTTGTTGGGACAAAACTAATCAATGACAGAGTAGAAAAAAATGCATGCTTCAGCGTCATCCCTATTATTTATTAGTTCGAGTGCTTTTATCCTTGCCTGGCTCTCAGAGAGAGAGAAGAGAGCACAAATGCCCCTGTGTCACCAGCTGGATCAAATAGTCAACATCCTGTGGCAGTCCTAATATCGTGTGACAGCCAGAAGTATGCATTCTATTTTTGACCTTATGGTTTGGACAGCTCACGGCTCCCACTTTCTGACGATTAACATGGATGTCCTCTGCTAAACACACACACACACACACATGCTTAATTGGGTTTGCAGCATTCAGTCTGCCCTGTAAGCTGATGTGTTTGTGTGTGTGTGTGTGTGTGTGTGTCTGTGTCCAGGCTGGTGCAAGAGGGGTTCATTATGGCTCTGTCATTGACTAAAACCACTCTGAAGGCTGTGAGACAGGAAGGGAGAGAGATAGAATGAAAGGGCTAGTGTGTGTGTGTGTGTGTGGGTGGCAGTCTTGGGGGTGGGTGTTGGATGGCAGGCAGAGGGGCTGTCCTAAAATACATACGCCTGTCACACGCCTGCCCCCCACTGTTGCCACACGTGTCATTATGATGTCACTCGGATGGACACATCTGTCTCCTCGGCCTGAGACAATTCTGTTAAAAGCATGAGAGTCACCTCCCCCACCCCCGCCCCCCAAACACTGCCTGCCTTTATTTGTTTACCGCCTCTTCAGCAGGCGACCTCGGCTGTCATGGTGTATGGTGCCGCGCTGAGCACCGGCTGATGGGGGGGCTCGGCCATCAGATTGTGGTGGATAACGCGGCTCTAGGATGCCAATATTGTGTTAAAAGTCAATGTTCTCCGCTGTCCCCCTGCATTATCATAGCCTGCCAATTAGATTCGGATTTTGCTTCCAATAGAGAGAGACCTGGCTATCAGTTATTCTTGGACGTATGAGGCCGAGGCGCTAACGGATGCCTTTTTAATGGCTGTAGGCTGTCAGTCAGTCAGGCGAGCGGGGGCTGCCGTTTGTTCCCGTTGCACACGCCCAGAGCAGAAGGAGATGTTGAATGTTGTCATTAGTGTGAATAAGGTGAACTTTTCCCGGTCTGAGACCTCCTTGTCTGGTATCAGACTCCCTCTCTCTCTTCCTCTTCCTCTCTCTCTCTCTTCCTCTCTCTCTCTCTCTCGCTGTATTCTTTTCTTCCTGGGCCTTTATCGTTGGTTGTTTTTTCATGTGCAGCATGGAAATGAAAGAATATGGCAACATCATGGCATTTGAAGTCAATATGTATTATAAAATCAATCGGGATGAAGATCTGCGCATTCCTTCTAATTAGACGAGGTGACTGGAGATTGATTTTTAATTGCAAAAGTAATTACATGGAGCAGATAGCCAGTGACATTTGATTATCTAGGTGATTGATTAAAAGGCCTTGCTCAGAGGGGCACACTGTCAGCTGGTGGAATCCCAGACAAAAGAGAAAATTAAAAAAGTTGTCCCGTTTGTAATCACAAATTTCAAGGGTGAAATTACAAAGCCAAACATCCCCTTGTGATATCCTGCCGTCCCTCCACACACCCCACCTCATCACAACCTACCACACACACGCATACACACACACACACACGCACACAGAAGCCCCCACCCCGTCATTCTGTCTCACCTCTCACCATAAAAAGATGATGTGATGAGAAAAATGAATCGAGGAATTGTTCGCTTACAAATACCCTTGTGGGGAAAATGATGGGCGCATTCATCTGCTTAACAGCCTCATCAGGACACCAAGAGCGTAGCATAACTGAAAGAGATGGAGTGGTATAAGAGGACCCTGTCTTATCTCTCTCTCTCTCTATCTCACTCACTTTCTCTCTCTACCTCTACCACTCTGAATTATCGTTCACCCAACTCCATCTCTTGTCATCTTCGAGCAAAAGGTGTCTGCACCTGTTCATTGTCATCCGGCGAATGATAAGAAGGTCACTAAATAAACACACTGGGGGTAAACACCTTATCACATCCGCAAGTCTGGAAAGGCAGCAAAGAATATGTGATTCGTGTTTATTTTTCTCAATTTGTCGCCCGTTCTGGGATTCTTTAGCCAAGGATTAGATGGCGGCGATTCAGGTGGCTGAATAGGGGGCTGATAGGAGGACTATTTCATACGTGTATCGTGTTTTCCTAAGCAGATAGGCCCAGCGGGCCTGCTACACGGGCGGCTCTGAGTGCTGGAGATAAAGGGGTGAGCTGGAGCAGACTTGTGGTGAGGCTGAAGGGGCTTTGCCCAGGTCTCCCACTCACCTAGCTGTCTGGCTGCCTCCCTCCCAGTCAGATCACACCTACACCCACCTGCACTTAATAAGCCCCCTTCACCCTAGCTGTCAGAGAGCTACACACACACACACACACACACACACACACACACACACACACACACACACACACACACACACACACACACACACACACACACACACACACACACACACACACACACACACACACACACACACACAACCACATGCATACACATACGTAGACACACACTAGTACACACACACACACATACACACACACAGAGCCTGGTCTTGGCACTCCCGGTCCCAGCCCTCGTAACGTGGTGATACATTTATTTCTCACTGTAGGACATGCCTATAAATTACACCTTGTTAAGGTATCATTTAGCTTGGACTGTTAGGCCATTCCTGTCATTTTGGTGCAGGGTTCAGTCTTTAAGCTTGCCATGGAGGTGGCATTTATGTGTTTAATTTACAGGTACATGCCTAGAGGATACTTCTCCCTTTTATGAAGTGGTATTAGGGGGCCTATTTAGTTGTCATGGCGAGGATGTGCTCCGAGTAGAGTGGCAGAAGAAAAAAAAAGAAGAAAGAGAGCGAGAAAAAAAGAGAGATAGGGGGAGCCAACATAGAAGAGAAAATGTAGGGAGAGAGAGAGAGAGAGAGAGAGAGAGATTTCAAATGAGAATCGCTGTCCTTTTAACTCAAAGCATTCTGTTGCCTGGCAGGCGAGACACAGCACCCTTTGAAGGAGAAGGAGGGAAAGGAGGGAGGAAAAATAAAACAGGCCGACTACCTCCAGATATTATCCCCCCTCAGGATGTACAGAGTCTATATTGGCTTAAGCAGAGGAACCCCTGGGGTCAGTGCAGCCTCTGTGGCTTCTCAGAGCTGCACTAAGAGGGACTTCCCAAAAAAAAAGAGTGGGAGAGAGGGAGGGAGGGAGGGAGGGGGAAAGAGAGAAAGAGAGAGAGAGAGAGAGGGCGGCGGCGAGTGTCTGGTTGTAAATCATCACACATGTGCCTCACAGCACCAGGCCTTGGCTCTGCAGGGCGAACACAAAGCAACGCGGCACTTATTAAATTTCCATGAAGTTTACCGAATTTGCGGGATCAGTTGGGTGAGGCCGTCAGGGAGCCTGTGCCACTGCCTGCAGCGTCTCTCGCTCTCTCTCTCCATCTCTCTTGCTCACCTCATCTCTGGCACAGACACACACCGCCTTCACAGGGGAAAAGGGATTGCAGTCAGGCCCCCAAACCTTGGCCCCCCACCAAGGGCCCCTCTGTCCACTCCCCAGCAGGGCCCCGCAGGGCTCCCTCTACAGCAGCAAGAGGCAGAAAGAGAATGCCACAGTGACAAACACACACACACACACACACACACACACACACACACACACACACACACAAACATACATGGACACAGACACAATAAACACACTACCACACACATAAAAACACTCCAACACTCTCTATAGAAATTCTGACCATCCCCTAAGGCACCCAAATACACACACACACCAACACACAATAGTATACTAATTATAGTGAAGCATACAACATGCTGTAAATGACTATTGTTGCTTAGTAACAGGGATGCTGGCAAATATAACGCATCTCTGTTTTGATAATTACACAATTTAATGTAAATATTCTGTTATCTTTTGAGTTTAACAACCCAGCTATGTTTAATCATTGTATATAGCCACCATTTTTATTACAATTTTGACTGTGTTAATAATCTTAACTTGTATAGTTAGTTACCTCCCTTGGGCTGAACTGAGCTAAATGCTAGCTAGGCTGCATTAGCTAACTGAGCCACTCACATCGAACGATCAAGATACCTGGATTATCTGGTTACTGGACTCCATCATCCTGTTCTCAGACTACTGTGGCGTTTGAGAGTACGGTAGCTAGTGTCAACTTTGGAGCTCTCTACCTCTGACTAGTTATGAGGTACTCCGACAGAGACGTGGAAACTTTACATCGATTGCGGCTCAGGCCACCCGTCATCTAACGTGCAACCAAAAATCAGTGAAACAAACAACCCCTGAAATATGCTGCAATGCTTGGCTATCCACGGGCCCTTCTCACGGCACCGCTCCCCAGGATTGCCTGCTGCCTGCCCCTCATCATCGCCTTGATATGGAGGAGCTAACCAGTGGAGGACCTAACAACCTCATCCCCCTTCAGACTCTCTATGTAAAATACCAACCGCTAGAAAAGTGCTATATAAATACAATCTATTATTTCTTATCATTATTGGTGTAAAATGTATTCTGTTGCGATTTGTCCCCTGTTGTGGCATCACCTTAACTGGACTGTGCACAAATGGCAATCTAGTGCAGAGCTGTTACTGATTAGCACAATACCATTGTTGGACAAAATGCACACATACTGTATATTTATATATTTACATATTTTTATGTTCCACAATGGAATTTGTCAAGCTTTCTGCCCACCACCATTTGCCACAACAGGTAACAGGCGGTGAATGCACACTCAGCCTTGACCTTACAGACGTATTTTCACCCTTGTCCGTCTGATCGAGTGCGAGATGGGCCTTCCAAACTTGTCCCATTAGCCGAGCCCTTTTCACGGGGCTCCCTCTCGGCCTGATGAAGGTGCAGCTCCGAAAGGGGCTACATTTCGATCCCCGCGCAAGATAAGAGCCCGCTGTGTTGATGGGCCCTGATGGCATCTGTCGGCTGTCCAGACTCAAAGACAAACGTGGCGAGGAAGGTTAGTTCGGGCTGTTGTGCCCCCTTATCAACCAATTACATTTGGCTTTGTCAAATTAATTGTATGGAATTGTTTGGTGCAGATAGCAACACTGTATTCTGAGGGTTGCTGGTGGTGGATGGGGGGTAGGTGGGCTTGAGTCGAGTCGCACGCCAGGGTAGGAGGGCTCTTTCTCTCTCTCGAGGGAAGGGGCTCCTCTGTTTTTGTCCTTGTAGCCCAGCGCTTTGACCTCAGCGACTGATTACTTCTCTCGTCCGGCAGGAAGGGTAACAGCTGACATAATAAATAATAATAAAAAAACTTGATTACTAGTCCTGTGATTTCACCTTGTCGAGAGATGAGCGTAAAATCTTTTGTGATTGGTACACATTACCATGTCATGTCAGGTTGCCTCGCGCCACACCACAGCCCGCGAAGCGACCGGACAGATGATGTACACACGCGTTGTTTCCCTCGCGTGTTCATTTGAAATACATCAGGCTCGTTTAGCTTTGGTGTCATAGTGCTGACAACATTTAATCAGGTGTCGCCAAAGCGCATTAATACAATTCTGAGCTAAGCTACCCCTGCTAATAATGAGTTTGTTTACCACCTCAAGAGAATGCACTGTGAGAAAAACAGGCGTGAAGGGTTTGAGGCAGTGAAACTCGAAGGAGGTTGAGTGCATGACAGCTTATCTACAGAGAACATTTTTGATGTGAACAGTCGGATTAGCGGTACTGTTGGGGTTTTTTTTGGGGGGGGGGGGGATGCTGACTGGAGCTGATGGCACATAATGATGTGTGAGAGGTGTGTCCAGATGAAAAAAGCTGCAGTTGAGCCAAGACTCCGCTGGACTCAGCTCCGGCCAGCGCTCGTCTCACTAATGAGACGTCACACAGAAAAGACAGAACGAGGCCCGAGCACCCAACTGGTCATCACAGACTAATTCCCATCCGGCTCGGGGGATTTCGGGGGAAAACAACCATCATTTTCGAGAGGCGGAGGCCCGACATGGCCTGCCAACTGACCACATCATTTTGATGGTTCATTTTTCAGAACGGCGTTTGGCAGCCCCCAGACAAGCATTTGTGTGTGTGTGTGTGTGTGTGTAGATATGTGTGTGTCTGTGTGTGTGGGGGTACGTGTGTTTTTTGGCTGAGGTACAGTATTGTTTCCGTTTCCACCGACTGCACAACTAGGCCGGCCCTATTAGCCATAACCCTTGGCCAGCAGAGCCCTCACACACACACACGCACACAAACACACACGCGCACACACACAAACACACACACACACACCACTAATGCTGACATGATGAGGCCAGCTCTGAGGGAGAAGCCTACAGCCCTTACAGCCCCTGAAACCAGCGCACAAACACTGCTCATCCCTGCTTCCCCAACGTCTTCCCCGCAGAATGTCTAAATTAGCACCAAGACGGAACCATTTCCCCTGATCACATCCGCCACACCACCTCTCCAATTTTGCCCCCCGCCCCCTCCCCAAGGCGATGGCAAGTTCTCTTCAGTTCTTCGCTCCACTAGCCAGTGGGTCAGGTTGATCCCCCCGTCACTGAAGCTCATTCGGAGGGGCTTTAAAGTGTAAACCAGATGAAAAAACAAAGGGCTTAGGCAAATCAGATAGCTCCAACAACAACAACAAACGCGCACTCCGTAATCTTCTTAGGGAAATTAATGAGGGGGGGCCCTCGGCCCGAGCGCTTAATGATCCTGTGCCGGTGGGATGAGAGCCCGGCTGCAGTGGATCAGGCGGAAGGTGAGAACGGGGGAAAAGGAGGGGTGGGGCGGGATTAACGGCGGACTCCCACCAGAATCAAACAGGACTCTCGCCAAAGGGATCTCTTCCCCTTCTCGCCGTCCCAAACTTCAAAAAGTCTGTCCTAAGCTGGAAGTAGGTGTTAGTAATCCCCTCTGTGGATGTAAATCTATGCAGCCCGACTCGGGCCTCAGCCCTTTCATCCACTCGCACTCGTTTGCCGTGCTCGCGCTCTCGCTCAACCCACCACCGCCCCACCCAACCCCGCACCCACACCCTTCAACCACCGCCCACCCCCGACTCTATCCACGTCCTGGGAACGTAAACTTTTGCACTATGCCCTCAGCACAGATCAGCGGGATCTGTTCTCCCCTCTTATTCTCTTCTCTTCTCATCCACTCCTCTCCTCTCTCTCGCTCTCTCCTCTGTTTTCTCTCTTCCTTAGCCTTATCACACTGTGCATCTCCATCTTATCGCCAGGGAGGGTCAGAGCTTGTCGGATGATCGTGGGCCACAGCCTCGATGGCAAATATGAACTAAAAAGCCCCTCCACTCATCTGCGCTGGCTCGTTTGTTATCCGACTGGCCTCTCCACTGCCGTGCACCTGAGTCTTTAGCACCCATTGGCCCACATGTAGGCCGTGGATGGGGTGCGGAAGAGAGCAAGGCGGGGCGAGGCGATACTCACTGTTTGGCTCATCATCATTATACAGGTCTGTCTCCTCCATCCTCCATGGTTGTCGGGAGAGATGATGCGAATACACTGGAGGGATTTTTCCCCAACATGCATTGCAGTTTAAAGGGTCTGCCGCTTAGTGTCAAGACTGTCAATTACATCTTGTGTGCATGTTTTGAGGTACCTTTGATATGTGAAATCAATGCCATTGGGGATGAGATTTATTCGGAACGACTTTTCCCATTTTGCTCTTAAAGAGGATGGACGATAATATAAATTGGAAGAAGGAGTTTGTAAAAGTAAGGGTGTGTTTATTTAAATACCAAATGTGGGGCATAGCTTACTTTAAGTGACCTTTCCTGTGACAAATTGTATCGCGGACGTAAACATGCAGTTATTATCCCGCCTGCAATGTCACGGTGACGCTATGAAAATAGTCACGGCAGATTCCCACACTGAGGAGATGAAAGGGTTATCAGGTACAGTTTACAAAAACGCCATAATCTTTTTTTTCTGAATATTTTCAATATCTAATTTCAAACCCTTCCCATTCCATACAAGCCTCAAAGGCCTAATGGGGCCTATTTAAGAACTCACTGTCTGCCACAAAAGCTTCAGCGTATCTCAAGACAGAGCAACCATTGTAGAACCAAAGGTCCAGTGAACATAACTTGGATGTCCTCCAAGGAGTTGAGTTCGCCATGAAATGGGGAATGTGGGATATACTCTATGGCTTAACTATTTTAATGTGAAGTTGGTATTCAAGTAAATAGTGTACTTTGGCACAATTCTGACCCACAATGGTTTCCTTCCATAAATGTATGTCTTTTACAGTGACATTCAAATTTTACAAATTTTTCAGCGGTTCACCAAAAACACAGAGAATGGCATGAGGGATTTTAAACCATTATTGTATTATGACCTGCATTACGTTTTACGTATGCAACCTTAGGTGTTCTGTTACCGAGGCATTATCTGTTATTTATACAGATTTAAATTGTTGAAGAGGACTGTTCAGGTCTTGGGTCTAATTAGTCCCTGTATGATAGTAATTACCAAAGAGGACAAATGATGGACCCTGTGTCTACAGTGAGGGAAAAAAAAGCCTTCTCTTTTTTTCCTGTTGCCTTCTGCTTTTTTCCCAGCATTCACTCTGCCGCCTCCCATGCAGCACGTGTGTCGTCACGCTCTTCCTCTTGTGCTCGGTCACAGTTGTTGTTGATATTTTTATCTGGCAGCCGTAGGATATTTATCTGTGTGAGCGTGGCGACCGGGAGGGCTCTTTCCAAACATTAACAGTTGCAGGGCCAGAACTCCAGCTCTGCACTAATTACGGCATCCACTTCTTTCCCCCGCGCTGAAGACCGACTGCAACCCTAAACCATTAATGTGTGTAATTATATTGTAATTGCGTGGTAATTATACTTCTAAAGCACACACACCTCTCCCCAGCCCCAGAGGCAGGTAGATTCCACGCTGCTCGCGACTCCAGATTAAAGCTTCAGATTGTTTTTGCATGGGGAGAAGAAACAGGATTAAAGACTGCAGTCGCAGTATTCATAGAGAGCCCACGCTCCTCAGTTGTAGGATTTGTTTTGGTTTTTTGTTTGTTTTTCAGACACAATTTCACACAACGACAGCATACACATTGAGAAAATGCAGTGTGTTTGTGTGCGTGTATGTCCCTGCATACACTACATACAAATGGCATACAAATGGCACTTTTGTATGTATGCATGCTGTTTGAGTCACTGTCTGTGTGTGACTTTGTGTCCTGTGTGAGCGTGTTTTTATCATGTATTATATATGTGAGCCTGTGTATCTGCACCAATGTCCTGTGTGTGTGTGTGTGTGTTTTTTTTTCATGTGAGAATATACGTGGTGTGTATGTCTAAGTGAGTCTCTGTGTATGTCTGCATGTGTGTGTGTGTGTGTGTGTGTGTGTGTGTGTGTGTGTGTGTGTGTGTGTGTGTGTGTGTGTGTATCTGTCTATGCATCACCAGGGGAGAGAGAGAGGGCCTCTCGGTGGCGCTTGAGAAAACTAAACTGCCGTGCTCCGCTGCTCTCATTAGGTGGCTCCCACTGTGGTGCTTCATGAAGACATATGGGCAGAGGGAGCCCTCGACGTGGCTGCCACCACCACCACTACCGCCACCACCACCACCGCCACTGCCTTGCTTGTCATCCACAATCTCGCCCCAGCCCCTAATCCGCGCTTTAATTTACTCCAGCGCGCCAGGCAAGCAGCAACTAACACTGTCCTCGGGGGTCCCTTCACTTCTGCAGCCTGTGACAAGGAATATGCAAAGGCCCAATTTCTCATTCGGCTGGCTGACAGAGAGCAGTTCCGCCTGGGAACCCGCTGCTGATGTCTCCACATCCGTTACCGTCACTCATCCCGCCGCCGAGCAGTCGCACACTATTCTTCAGAGACCGCTTTATTAACATGTTGATCGGAGGAGCCATTACGGCTCAAGGGTTGTTAGTCAGGCAGGATGCGGCTATTGATTCCACCGTGCACCGCATTAAAGGAAGGGGGCGACCTGTCTTGCCTGCTCGGCATGGATGAAAAAAAAAAAGTTTGTCAGACTTGCAGGCGCTTCCAAAGATTCCAAAGTTGTGTTTTTCTTTTTCTTTTGCTCTACCTTCTAACCCCCCTCCCCACCCCAACCCTCTACGAAGCAATCTTTTATTTCTCCTTTTGCCCAGTCTACTAATTTTCCCCATAAATGCTGGGAGAGAGAGCTGCCGTTGACGGGCTGAAGTAATTGCTATCAGTCTGTCATTAGGAGCAGTGGGGCTCTGTCTCTCTCTTTTTTACTCTCTCTCTCTCTCTCTGTCTCACTCTCTCTCTCTCTCTCTTTCTCTCTCTCTAAAGGCCTGTGCTCAGCGTTGCTTACAAATAAGACACTTAGGAGACGAGTGGAATTCGCTCCCCCAAAGCTGTGATGTATTGGATTTTTTACGGTCAGAGCAGCTCCTCCATCGCCTTTTCATTCGCCCTCCATCCTGAGAACCATTTTCTCTCTGTCCGCTTTGCTCTCCCTCTCCCTCTCTTTCTCTCTCTCTCTCTCTCTCTCTCACTCACTCTGCCTCTCCTCTTCGCCTTTCAGAGTATCATTTGCAATTTAATGCTCACCTGGGGTGAGCCCTGACAATAGACTCCACCGTGAAATGGTCTAGGCCCTGCCTGCATGCCTAATGAGGTTGATGTTGAGCTATTTAGGTCATTGTCCCTCTACAATATCTACTTAATGCAACTCCATGGGAGTGGATTGTTGGAACGGTTAAAGATTCTATTAAGTCTTTACAAAAGCCACTCCATTCTGCTGTCCGGCGTATAGTGCTCGGGCCATTTCAGAGGTTGGATTTCACTTTGTGAAAAGCTGTCGCTACAAAGTGCAGCAAGAAGGCACAGTGTTATTTTGGAGGGTCAGAGCAAAGTAACAGGATGTAATATTTCTCTGTTCTTTTAGTAGCATAAGAGAGCATGTTCTCGATGGTCCTTTCAAGAGGGTGGGGGGGGAACTTAAGGCATGTTCCTTGACCTTTGACGGGCTAAACATTAAATATGTTCTCTTGTTTAATTGAATGTGGATACTCTTTTGTTTGTATTTCCAACCTAACCACACACACATAACTTTGCGCTGCACGAAGAAAACAAGGGAGAAATGAGCAGAAACCATTTCAAAACATCGGTCAGAGGGGGTGAATGTAGTGTGTACTTGTTAGTGTGAGTGTGTGTGTGTGTGTGTGTGTGTGTGTGTGTGTGTGTGTGTGTGTGTATCTGTGTGTGTGCGTGTGTGTGTGTGCACCATGGGGTGAGGGAGGTTCAATTAGATCGCACTTGTTATGAAAACCTGGTTGATGTGCTTTGTATCCGTCTGTGGGAGTTTTTAAACAAGCCCATATGGTGGAAGCCACCAGCATTGGATGTTGTCGGATGGGTGGGTGGGTTAGGTGGTGGTGGTGGTGGTGGGAGGGTTGGTGTTTGGTGGTTGGGGGGGGGGGGGGTTCAGGCAGGGCCAGGATTTCACACAGTCAGTATTGAGTGGGATTGAGGAGGCGAGCTCTTAAGCTGTCTTTTCAGGCACTGCAAAAGCCCTCCATCTGGCCTCCCCTTAAACTCGGGGCGAGTTTGCTCAGCCCCTGACAGCCTGATTGGGCCTCCTGAAGCAGAAGTAACAGCATCAATAGTGTAAACCCTTGCCACTTGAGAGTATTACATTTCTTTTCATGCTTGACTTAATCAAAAGTGGGGAAGGGTGGAGGACGACACGAGGGACGAGGTTTGTGTTTGCCGAGAGATGTCTGATTCCTAATTGTAACTTTGTGTTGGGACACGGAGTAAATAAAAACAATATTCCACCAAATGTCAAGCACTCTGATGTTTATATTTGATTTCGTGTGATGTGCGGATGTGTTCTCACGGTGACACCCGCACGCTGCTAGCCTGCAGACGAACACTCAAACACTTAAACAGTTAATGACTCACGATCAGACGCCCGTTGGTTGATCTCTTCGGGTAAACACAAACAGACATACGAACAAACTTTCATAAAAGCCAGGAGAGAGAGAGAGGGAAAGAGAGAGAGAGCGATTGAGAAAACAAAACGATAGAAGAAGAAAAAGCTCTTGAGTGGTATTTGAGCAGTGAATAAATATTTGATGTTGGTGGCGCAGGGGTATGGTGGTGGTGGGGGGGGGGGGGTTGGTGGTGGTGGGTAATCCTGTGTTTCACTCTTCTAAACAGGGCGTTTGGAGCCGACGCAGGGGCAGAGGGGATGTGTGAAGATCTGCCTGGACGCGACGGGGATCTGGAAGGCGGCTGCCGCAAGGGTGCAGAGTGACAGTTGCTCCAGGAGCTCGGGTGGTTTTAATGAGTCGGCGGAGTCTGGAGCCTTCGGCGCGCCCGCACCAAACCGCACCGCACCGCGCCGCCGAGGGCCTCTGTGAGGCGTGAGCCAGCGCCGGACTTAATGGCGAAGCGGGGGTGGGTGTGGGGTGTGAGGTGGGGGGGGGGGGTGACGGGCAGTGCCAGTGATCCGGGGGCCACTGCCGAGCCTCTGTTTGCACCTCTTAATGAAGCTGGGGGCTCGTCAGGCAGCTTGGCGCGAGGCCTGCCCTTCCCCTCGCCCACCGCGTGAGAGGACCATCATGCACCACGCTCACACACACACACTCACTCGCCTGCTTGCTGCGCGCCGCCCCCAAACATCCAAACATGACGCCATCGTCACTTCTGCTGTTCAGTGTTTTTTTGTGTTTTTTTTTTTTTGTCCCACATCTCCGACTGAGACACTTTGTCACACTGTGCAGCCCTGGCTTTTTTTAGACGCTTGTTGGTTATTCATATCAGTCCAATTTTCTCACTCTCAGCTGTATACCGAATTAGGGAGGGAGTTAAAAAAAATGTCGATTCGAGATAATTAAATGCTTGTGCCCCATGGAACACAATGTTTTTTTTTTACTCGTTTAATTATTTTTTATAACTCCCTGCCTTGCTATCTCAGTTGAATATAAATTACCATTACGAGCGCGTCCCAAAGTTGGGGGTGGAAGGGTTTTTCAGTGGGGGCTGGGGATGGTGTGTGTGTGTGTGTGTGTGTGTGTGTGTGTGTGGGGGGGGTGTAGCTGTTACTTTGTGTCAGCATGAAAAGAGGGGGCCCCTGTCAAGGCAGCCAAGACCCTGCAGAGGAACTTGTCTGGGACCGTGATGTTCCGACAGTTCCTCTGTGACAAGATACATAGTTTCCATTCAGCGACAAGCAGCTTATTGGTTACTATAGTTTCCCTAATGCCCAATTGAAGGCGATGCCTAATCTCGACAGAATGGGTTAAAAGGTGCCGATGTTCAGAGCCACAAAACCACATGTTGAGAGTCAAGGGACCAGGCCCCCACAAAGCACGGCCCTTCCGGCTTTGAAGTCGCCTATCTGGGCCCGGAGATGGAGGGAGGGAGGCGCAGGAGAATCCGCCGGGGCTGGACGGGTCCACAATGGCCGCCGCAACCGGAGCAGCGGGGTCATCCACACAAAAGGAGCGAGAGGCCGAGCGAGAGCCCCGGGGGCAGTGCACTCAGGCACACACCACCCCGCAGGGCCGTCACACACACACACACACACACACACACACACACACACACACACACACACACACACACACACACACACACACACACACACACACACACACATACAACTCACCAGTGTCGCCACCAGAGCACACCAACACTAAATGTGATTACAACTCACCGGGCATTTAGTCTCCCTGCAACCGCCATTTTTTTTCTTCTCTCTCTCTCTCTCTCACTCTCACTCTCACTCTATTTCTCTTTCTCTTCTGGCACAGTCCCATGCCCTTCGCCATTCTCTCTCTCTGCGTGTTTGGTGCCTGTCAGCCGTGCTGGGAGCCAGAGATGGACGGAGAGGGTGAACGAGTGCAGGATAAACAGACCCACTCACTCGGAGGAGGGATGGCGGGGGGAGCGTGAGGCGAGGCGAGGCGAGGCGAAGAGAGAGGAGAGGTGGGTGGGTGGGGTGTAGCAGGACGGGATGCAGGCCTGATTCACAGCCCCCATGCTCTGGAGCGGAGTGAAGGAGATCAGGAGGTCAGCTTGTGTTTGAATAGACTGCCACTGAATGGCACTGGAGTGTAATTGAAAAGCTAATATTGTTTGGCATTTCCAAGGATTACGTCTTATTGGGGCATCAAGAGTGCCGCGTTGCCATGTTTATCTTGATTTTTTTTCTTTTCTTTTCTTTGCTTTCATTCTTTGTAGGGCTCACTGGTTACTGCATGTGAATACTTCATGCAAATCAGCATGTGTGTGTTTTTTATCCACTTGACGTACCCGGTGTCGTTACGAGAAAATGACTTGGTTGTGAAGTGGAAAACTCACAGAATGCCACCGTATGTGAGAGTGTTTGGTCACAGCCATTCCATGTCTTGCTATGCATTTTTTTGAAAGGTTGCCACACAGTGATGCACACACCATGCCATTTTACCAAACAGAACATGATCCCCACCAATGGGAAACCACCAATGTTCATTTCTGATTCGAGCAGAAGCAACTTCTCCGGCTGCCCCCATTGTGCCGGTTTATGGCAGATTTTAAATCAATTAAGTATGTAATTTGTAACAACTGCTCAGGCTGCTTCAGGCCTAAACAATGGCAATGGGATAACTGCCCTTTAGTGAGGCATCAATAGGCTTACAATGTGCTGAATTAGCTGGCATATTAATGACCAGACGCACTAACCCTCCATTTTCCTCTCCTCAAATCTGCTTATGCAAATGGACCATGAATCCAGTTCAAAGCAGTGGCTTTTTAAAAGAAGAGACCCCCACACCCGTCCACGCCGGCCCCTCTTTCTCTCCGCTGCAGAGCAGTGCTCCTGGAAAGAGAAAGTGACATGAGAAAAGTTAAGACACTTGTCCCTTTCTCTTTCTTTCTCTTTCTCTGTCTTTCTCTCCCTCTCTCTCTCTCTCTCTCTTTTCTCTCTTCCCCCCACTGCATAACATGATCCAGTTATCATGCGTCTCCGCTGGTAACTTGCATGATTCGGGCTATTGAATCTGAACCCTCGACTACAAGGGAGGAGGAAGATTATCCTGCCAATTGTGACAGTGTGTTCCAAATGTGGCATTCAGCGGGGGGGAACGCAGGGACCTATCCAAGTTCATGCCCCTGCTTGAAAGAGAGAGAGAGAAGAAAAAAAACACTCTGTGGTTTGGAATTGAAGGAATAGAATAATCCCTTCACATTTGTTAAAAGGGACCCTCGCCAAGCCCCCCCCAACACCCCCCTGTCCCCCGTCCCCCGTCCCCCTTTGTGTCCTTCAAGATGAATCTAAAGGGCTCTGTCATAATGGCTCGATTGAAATGATATCTTTGACCACAATAGATGTGGCATGTTTCTATGGACAACTTGAAGTCTTATTGTTCCCCATTATTGTATTGGATGTTTGAATGCATGCACATACATTGAATTAGAGTTTTTTTGTTGTTGCTGATGTTGCTGGTGTATTACATCTTGTTGTGAAATATGAAACATGATTATGGGCATTGTGTTCTTCCCCGGTTATAATGCAATTACATAAATGAATAAGCCACATTGTAGAGACTAGTACTTAGGCATGCAGGAGCAGTACCAGACAGTACTCCCAAGCTACAGCAACAGCTACATCGTCGTCATCATCATGGCTGTCATCATTTTTTGTTTGTTGTAAGCCTTATCATCACCATCATGATTCTCATCATTTATTATGTGAAAACAGCATTGATCTGTCATGTTTTAGTTTTGGCTCAACAGAAATGTCCACAAAAAAAAACACATTTTCCATCACGGCTGCCGCTTTCTTTGGATATTCATACAGATAAGCCTTGACATCTTTGAAGTGAACTGTGTGTAAACACGAGAGGTCTTTGCTCCATTGAAAAGCTCCTTTTGTGACTCATGTCGGGTACCTGTAGGTCTCTTTCACTGCCACTGGACGTGAGGCTCACAAACATTTCAGAAAGAAAGAAAAAAAATGTCTGATGCCCATCTATTATTACCTGCCGTTCTTTTGTTCACACACACCACTCCCCCCTCAACCTACGATATCATTTGTTTGCTCATGTTTCCCAACAACTGTTGCTCTAGTGTGACTCAAGCAGTTTTATGGTCTCTATATCCACAAAGCCCACACTGAGCCCTTTGTTATCCTCCTTGGGAGTTGCCAATTAAGTACAAAGCATTAATTAGACAAAAAAAAAAGAGAAATCTAAAATCCTATTCACACTCATAAAGGCCAATTCAGAGGAGCTATTTATTACTCCTGAGTTCATTTCACACGATTCTGGAGAGAGGCCAGTGGCCCCGTGAAGCTCTGCTGACAGACAAAGGGCCATGGTTCACTGTAGGGTGTAGTGACACTGTTGAAAAGGAACATTGCAGGACATCTCCTGGTCAATAGCTTGAAAAACAAAAGCAACGGGAACATTCTTCCTTCTGTTTTAGAGACCAGGGCCCAAGCACCAGCAGTTGTTTTGTTAACACAGACAGAGGCTGTATCCTTATGTGTCCTGTTAGCACTATACATAACACTGTGTTTAACAAACTGACTATTTACCGTTTTGCCATAACTTTATGTGTTGTATGTTTGTACACAAAAAGTTTGACTGCTTTTTAATGCAGTTTAAATCTAGATTTAATATATATGCTTATCAATAGATCTATGTTATGTTTTTGCATTTTATGAAGGTCAATACATAGACTTTGCTTTCATATATCAGTGAGTGTGTGCATGTGTCTGAGTGTAAAGAGTACGACCTGGCATAGCTGCCAGAGCTGTAAAAACCACTGTTGGCATATCTTTGTTATGTCCAATTTCACCCCAGCCCCTAACCCCTCTCCTTTACTCAGCCTTGTGATATCCTGCTGGACATGTGCGTCTCACCCCCTACACACACACACAGTCTCTCTCTCTCTCTCTCTCTCTCTCTCTCTCTCTCTCCTCTCTGTCTCTCTCTCTCTTTCCCTCTCTCTCTCTCTCTTTCTTACTTAAGTCACTCATAATGGTTGTGTGAAGTCCCTGAGAGAAAGCGGATCTCCAATAGGTGACAGATCCTCCCACTCCGTGAAATTCCCCCTGCGATAATTTGTCTTTGTGCTGACGGCCCACTAGTTCCACGCGACGTGGGCATAAAGGGAAGGAGGCCGGGCCTGTCCTCATCACCTGCCATCTCCGTGGCCCTCTTGACACCCGGGGCCCCCCGACCCCCCCGCCCAACCTTGCCCCTCCTGCTCCCGCCCCCCACTCACCCTCTTAGATCTCTTCAGCAGGAGCTGTCTCCTCGCTAGCAGCACAACCAAATAATGGAGCTTGTCACTGGCCTTGTGCTTTGTTTTTTCAGCGTGGAGGAAAAATGCAAAAACTCCATTGTAGTCATTAATTTTCCCATCCTTTTTCCCCGGGCCCTCTGCTGTTTGGAGTTTGACCTGTTTCAAAAAAGGGGACAAGAGGAGGAATTTTTCTTAAACTGAGACAATGAAATTCCTTGGATTTGCTGCCACGGTGTGTGAGTGTGTGTGTGTGTGTGTGTGTGTGTGTGTGTGTGTGTGTGTGTGTGTGTGTGTGTGTGTGTGTGTGTGTGTTATGTATATAAAAGAGAGTGTGTGTCAGAGTGACAGAATGAAACCAGACAGGATGTCACAATAACGTGAATGTGTGTGAATATTTTAGTGATTTTGACCTTTTTTGCTAAGTTTGCTAGTGTGTGTGCCTGCATGTGTGTGTATGTGTGCAAGTGTGTGTGTGTGTGTGTGTGTGTGTGTGTATGTGTATGTGTGAAAGTGTGTGTGTGTGTGTATGTGTGAAAGTGTGTGTGTGTGTGCCTGTGTGTGTATGTATGTATGTGAGTGTGTCTAAGTGTGTGT
The DNA here is from genome assembly GCF_900700415.2 of Clupea harengus. Classification (NCBI taxonomy): domain Eukaryota; kingdom Metazoa; phylum Chordata; class Actinopteri; order Clupeiformes; family Clupeidae; genus Clupea; species Clupea harengus. The sequence continues at coordinate 16,543,138 of NC_045157.1, read as the reverse complement.
ATGTGTGTTTGTACGCATGTGTGTGTGTGTGTGTGTGTGTGTGTGTGTGTGTGTGTGTGTGTGTGTGTGTGTGTGTGCGTATGTGTGTGTGCGTATGTGTGTTTCAGTGTGTGCACCAAGTGAGTGGGAGGTGTCTTTCATCAGATAAATCGCAGGGAGGTCATCAATCAAGGGGCCTTTAGACAAGCATTTTGTCTGGGCCCGCTACAGATGTGAACATGCTTAATTATTTGTAGTGTAATTAGCCGGCGAAACGTCGAGAGCATGTCAACCCGGCGTCAGCGGCCCGGGCCCTGGTGACACGGAGCGATGGGAGCAAGTGTCATGGGGATGGAGGGATTGGGCCCAACGATGAAGGATAGAGGCAAGATGGAGGGAGGGAAGGAGGGAGGGCAAAAGAAGGTGTGGACGCGCTGCGATGGCAGGACCTGCTGAGAGAGGATTCATGGCTGTCCACCAGGGCTTCTGCGGCTGCTGGGGTTCATATTTAAAAACACAGCGTCAACTCATGGAGGGGCTTTAAGGCCAATCCCCCAAAAGCTTTGTTGTGCTTTGATCGTACTTAACTAAAAGGGAGAATAATCGGAATTCTCTGTACATGTTTTTTGGCCATAGGACATAGATCAATGGTCAACGCACTCAAAAGCTTTGGAGAACGGATCTGTAGCTGTTTAATCTACCATTAAAAAAGCAGAAAGCAAAAAAATGGTTTGTAATTTTCTTTGTAATTCCAACTGGAAATATGGGCTTCACAAATTAGCTTAACAGAGACTACAGGACCAAAGCTGTCATTTGCTGCTGTGTTGATCTATTGTGTAAAATACACCGAACAAAACGTCGGGGATTTTCAATTCATTTTCTTTCTTTTTTTTTTTTTTAACGGTTGCTGGCAACAAGCTCAGATATCTCTCTCTCTTTGTCACCATGCACCCGCTCAGCCATTCAACCTGTTCGTCTAAACACTGGTATGACACGGCGGCTCTAGGTGCCAGGGAAAGGCTTTGGGGACGTGCTCGTTATATCATGCCAGCTCCGATGTGACACCGTGCAAACGCTTGTAAAGACAAACCATTTTATACCTGATTGAGAGAGCCACTGATAGTGTCACATAAAAGAGGAGAAGGGACACATAAAGAGAGGCCTGTGCTATTGCTGCCTTTGTGCTCTTTTGAAATTCAGCTGTTATCTGGAATGTACCAGCTGTCTGGCGCAAGAGGGAGAAAATAAAACTGCCGTCTCTCACAAACCTGATACTGGCGTTTTGCTCTTTGGAATGGCTGAATGAGAACGTGCTCCTCGCTGGACCCCATGGGCAGGTTTTTCTTTTTCTGAGCCCGCCAGGGGAGCTTTGGGGCTGGTGAATGGCTGCAACAGGCAAACAATCTTATTCACACATGGACACACACACACACACACACACACACACACACACACACACACAAACATACACACCAACACACCCACACACATGCCCCCCCCCCCCCACACACACACACACATACACCACTCACACACACACACACACACACACATACAAACACACACATACACCACTCACACATACACACACAGTTACACACACACACACACACACACACACAGACACACATACACACACACAGACACACATTCACGTACACAGACACACTCATGCTCTCTCTCTCACACACACACAGACACACACAGACATGGACAGACATATCAACACATCCAACCTGGAGGATAAGCACTGGATGCTCTGTGGTTCCCACCATCATTATTGGGCTTCTTGGCTCTGCCCTCCTCCCAAATGCTCTGCACCCATGGGTGTGTTCTTTTGATCCGAAGCCCCAGCCCTGCTTGCCATGGATCCACAGGTGGAATGAGTTAGTAGTAGGCAAACCTGCTAAAGGGAATGGCAAGGCAACAGCTCGCTTGCGTTGGTTTTGTCTGTTTCTCTGAGAATTTTCCAGTAGTTACCCAACATCTTAAAGCTCCTTATTACATTCAGTTCTCGTTTACACCCACACACACAAACACATCCAGACCCACACACACGCAGGCACGCACACATACAAGCACACTCTCTCTCTACACACACAGACACACACACACACCACACACACAAACTGACTCTTTCTCTCTATGTCTTTGTCTCACACTCTCTCTCTCTCTGTCTCTCTCTCACACACAGACACAACCATCGATTTATATGAAGATTCACACTAGTATGGACAGGGCCTATGATGTGTTATTATTGGCAGTCTGGCAGCCAAGCAGGGCTGTTAAGTGAGCTGTGAGATGATGGCAGATAGAGTCTTGCTTAGGTGTGTGCTTGTGTGTGTGTGCATGTGTGTGGATGTGTTTGTGTGTGTGTGTGTGTTTGTGTGTGTGCATGATGTGTGTGCATGTGTGTGTGTGTGTGTGTGTGTGTGTGTGTTTGTGTGTGTGTGTGTGTGTGTGTGGGGGGGGGGGGGTGTGTGTCTGTGTTTGTGTGTGGGTGTGTGTCTGTGTCTATGAGTGCCATACCTCATGTCTTTGCACAAGCACACACAGCTTACACAGACACACCACACTGAGCTGCCAAAAGCACAACACTCAGACTAAGGCTAACCCCCTAAATCCTGATAAGACAAGGCTATGATACCAAACACTTTGAAGTGCTCACTTATATAAATAGCCAGAGCAGAAAGACGTGCCCTTTGGAGCACAAGCTCCTTTTCAGATAGTGGTCATAATAAACACCTGAACTTACAAAACACCCATGTTTAGATTGTCTCCCGCTCTTTTGATGTGCACCAACACATGTCTATCTCTGAAGGTGTGTGTGTGGTTTTAGGTGTGCGTAAGGGGCATTTGCAAGTGTGTATCTATGGAATGTTACAGGGTGTAGGTATGTCTTGCAACTTTGAATGTGCAAAAGAAAGAATAAGAATAAGAACGTGCATAAGAAAATGGAGATCATCCATATGGTCATGTGTGTGTGTTTGCACATATGTAAGCTTATATATGTTTATGTGCAAGTGAATGTGTGTGTGTGTGTGTGTGTTTGCACATATGTGTGCTTATATATGTTTGTGTGCATGTGTGTGAGTGTGCACGTGAATGTTTGTGTGTGTGTGTGTGTGTGTGTTGTGTGTGTATGTACACATGGATGGCCTCCGTCTCTCTACGCTCTCCATGTTAACCACAGCATGGGTTCCTGCTCAGCAGGAGTCTGGGGGGTCTGTGGAGCCCTCAGGTTACTGGCTCCCTTCCTCTAGCCCTCTCATTCCTTAACGACTTCACTAACCTAATGAATTAGCCAATTAATCAGACAAGACCCTGTCCTGGTCTAAAGTGCTTGTTTATCCAAGGAAACCGCTGCATTGACCTCCATCCCTCAAGGGCTTTTAAACACCATCCTCAACGCGTAACATTAAATAAATATCATTTCAGGGCCCTATTAATGCCTCCCATGCCCGTCCATAAATAATTAGTCACACTGGCACTGTGGGGCCTCTCCACACCTCTCCTTCCGCACGCCGCTGGAGGACTTTTTCCCCGACGCGTGTTTCAGTCAATTTAAAACAAAGTCCAATTTAGGCTCTTTCACTCATCCCCCCCCCCCAATTCCATCCGCGTCCCCCTATCCGACGGCAGCAGAGGCGGCGGAAGAGGCGACGGTAGTGACGCGTCTTATCTTTGGCTGCCGGGGACAAAAATCATTTGGCGGGAGCAAAATGAGCAGAAAATAATGTGGAAATATCAAAAGCGCATCTGTTCAGTCCGCCCGCGTCCCCCTTCCATCATCATCTCAAGGTTGAGCTTTATCGGACCCATCACATCTCGGGGACCACCGTATTGTGATTGTGTTTTTTTTTTTTCACTGATTTTTTTTTTTTTACTTTTGATTTTATTTTGCTCCACTCAAACTTTTCATCTGCTGACAGATTGAGGCACCCTATTTAACAATATTATTCATCTACGCCTGCAGGCTGGGGACTGCCGTTACAGTCAATAAAAATTGGAAGGCTGCACGGCACTTCTCCCTCCCCTTCCTCCCAGCTTTCCTTCTCTTCTCTTCCCTTTCCCTTCCCTTGCCTCCGCTTCCCTATCCCTCCCCTCCTCCCTTTTTCCCTTTGTGTGCAGAGTGGCAGCCGTGAATTTAATCGAGGGAGAATGTTGTGATTACTTAATGGTTTCCCAGGCAGCCGTGGACGAGAGAATTAAATTCCGCATCTGCTTTCCAAGGCGTTAATCTCCTCTCCTCACATTCCGCCTGTTATGATGTGCACACAAGAGATAATGTTTAAACCGTCTAAAGCAGAGTAAACCAAGCCGGCCCGTTATTGGCTTTATAATTACATAATTAACTTTTTGTCTCTAATCGTTACGGAGGTAATGGCGCTGTTAAAACGGGGGCCTCTGCTGAGCAGAAAAACCAAATCAAAAATCAATAATCCATAGAATGCCATTAAGAGCCCAGGCAGGATCACAAGAGAGAGTAAAGAGGGGGGAGAGAAAGAGAGAGAGAGAGAGAGAGAGAAATAGAGAGAGAGAGAGAGGCGGGTTCTATTCTTTCTTTTCTCTTTCCACCCCCCTCTATTTTTTTGTACTGCAAATGAATCTCATTTGAGGCGTGTGGCGTTATCTCCTAGGTGAGGAGCCAACAGCTGGAGAGGAGCAGCAGGAGAATGAGGAGCAGCCGGGTGCAGGACCGCAGAGAGACAGAGACGGAGAGGGAGAGAGAGGGAGAGGGAGAGGGAGAGAGAGATGGAGGCAGGTAGAGGGAGAGGGAGAGAGAGAGGTAGGGAGGGAGAGAGAGAAAGGAAGAGACAGAGATGTGAAAAGGGGGGGGAGTGAATGACACAGGGGAAAGAGAGGTACAAAAGAGAGAAGGGAGAGAATTAAAGAGAATGGGAGAGAGAAAGAGAGACAGAGAGAAAGAGAGAGAGAGAGGACAAACGTAGCCATAAATTGCACCTGGCCCCTAGCCTGGCCCATTGTAGGCCGATTGACCCGCTCCAAACTGAATTCCATTTTCTCTGCTCCCTCCTTATTTCTAATTTACATTGGGATCATATACGTCTGAAAAATGATATCATAAAAAAGATGAATGTACTAATTACCTCTCCTCTTATCTCTGCCTCCCCCTGTTCTGAGCCCTTTTGGACCGGCTTGCCGCAGCATGTAAGTATGTCACTTATTTCATTGTGACAGGCGTAATGTATTCACAAAAGTGCACCATAAATACAAGGGGGTTCAGGTTGGCCACCTCACTCACACACACACACACACACACACACACACACACACACACACACACACACACACACACACACACTCTGTGTGCTTCTGTGTGTGCTGTGTGCCCCCCTGTTCAAATGAATGGAGATTTGACAAACATTTCCACAGCCAAATTACCCTTGGTGTCAGTGTGAAATTAGGTTCTTGACCCGGCCTCTGATGCAGGCTTATTTTTCTACATATTTTCCCCATCCATTTTCATGCATGGCAGTTCACCAGCGCAGCCATGGACCAGGTCCCCGTCTCTCTCAAGTGTTTGTGTGTGTGTAAGTGAGAGTGTGTGCACGTGTGAGTGTGTGTGTGTGTGTGTGTGCGTGTGTGTGTGTGTGTGTGTGGCGGGAGGTGGGAGGAGGTGGGGTAAGTGGCATTTTAATACACCTGTGAAATGAGATGGCACTTGTCATGAATATGCTAAAGTAGAGCTGTCACCACGCACAGAGTGATATCCCGCGCCAAGAGGCGAGAGGGGGAAAAAATGGCGGCGTTTGACTTTGGATTGAGCGGCGTAAGGACACAGGGCATATTCTGCCTGCCACCCGGCATTTAACAAATAGGCTCACAGGTAGTTCAAACCAGGAGGCGCGAGCGCGCGCGTGCCCGCCCGCCTGCCACGAGTCGGAGCCGGAGTCGGAATCAACCACCTGACCTGACGCACGGAGTTTGGTGAGGCGGATGTAATAGAGAGCTTGTTTCATTATGCAGTGTTACACCCCACAATTATCTGTCATGTCTGCGGTGACTGGGCCAGAGGAGGGGTGTGTGTGTGTGTGTGTGTGTGTCTGTTTGTCTGATGCGTCCTGTCTGGACACGTAATGAGGCTGTATCATTACTCTACTCAGGCTAATAACATTACCCCACCACCAGCAAGGATGCAAGACATCACTTGTGCTCGTCCTGTAACCTCATGACAGGAAGTCCATTTAAATAGACACTCTGGAGACAAGATTACATATTACATAACACAGTGAAATCCCTGCTAGTGAAATCAGCAAAGCAGCATGTGGTCATGATCTCATCATGATCATGTCATCAGTAAAGATACAAACACACACACACACACACATGAAGCCATATTGCTGGACGTGGAGCTTAGTGATGAGGGACATCAGCCCAGCTGAAATGGTTAACTGTCCATTTCCAAGGATGATTATTCTCTTTGTAAGTGGAGTGGCTGCTAACAAGGATCCTAATGAAAGCCTTTTCTGATGTTCATCTGACCTCCAGCACCTGCAGAGGCTGGAGTTTATAAAAACACGGTCACCTTCACAAAAGACGGCTCATTGTGGCTCTGCTGTGGCCATTGACCACTGGTGTCAAACAGACATTTTGTTTCTCTCCGAGCCTTTTGAGTCTGTTCAGGTACAAATCTTTAGCTGTAATAGGCTGTGTGAGACAGCATGCTTAACCTGCTGACACAAAGAAACCACTTAAGCCGTTCTCCTTTCATCCTCCCCTCGCACAATGACTCACTTTACATTTGAGATCAATAATGGGGGATGGCGTTGACCGTAGGTAACTTCAGGGAGGGAGCAGGCGGAATACGAATACCAACACCCCAGGCCTCCAGGTGTTAGGGTGTGTGTGTCTGTGTGTGTGTGTGTTTGTGTCAGAGAGGGGATAGGAATGTACTCATATGTGTCAGCATTTTGTGCACAGTGGATGTGCATGCTTATCTTATCTGCGTGTGTACATATGTTTGTGTGTGTGTCTGTGTGTGTGTGTGAGTCAGGCCCAATGCAGACGGAGTCTAGTTTGCCTGAACCCGGAGAACCCCGTCTTCGGATAGCCCTATCGTGCAGACGAACGCACTGTATCCGCACACTGTATCCGCACTCCCTCGAATCGGGGGTCCAAAGTGAGTAAACTCAAAATCCGGTTGCGGTTGGTGTTCGTCTGCACGCTATCCGCATACCTAATCGGATTGCCCCACGTGATCGCATCATTAGACCAGCCAGAACAACGGACACAACCGGCATTATTTAATAACTGAATGGGTTGCCATGGCGCAGTGAGTTTCGCAGCCAGTTATAACAGTTCTCCAATTTAAAAAAAAAAATTCTTGCTATTACCTTGCTCCTTTTCCACGTTGTGGTATCATGAGAGGCTTTACCACTGAGCTGGGTGTAGGGCAGTGCGTAATTAACAGGATAGAGCCGGCAAAAGTGCTTTCAAACGAGGATCAGGTTTATTCACCAAACACAAAGTCTTTCAGGAAGCAAACATAAAAGTTCTTCAAAGGCAAAAACATAGGCTTCATAAGGTGCTCCTCACTTACATCCTGCCCACTGTAGTTGCAGCTTAAAGTTCCTCCGTCCAGGTCCTTCCCGGCTTGGGGCTAGCCTTCCCCCTTCCAGATGCGGCTTAGCAAGCGCTTCATCAAGCGTTTCCACAACGGCTTCACCCGCACGTCAAGTGCTCTCTGTTCTCCCTTCTGGCTCTTCCTGCTCTCGTAGCTCGCCCTTTCACAACAGGCACCACCTGTCTTTAATGCCCCTTCCATCAGGTGCCTTAAGCACCTACACCTGGTTGGGTGCTGCTGCATTCTGGGAGATGTAGTGCCACTGGCAGCCATCTTGTGGTGTGGCAGCCAGACCTCCACACGAACACCACACCCCTCTGCTAGCTGGCCCATCGTGATGCCACAACGTGAATTTCCCTAACGGGATTAATACAAATGTATCTATCTATCTGTTGTTAGGAAAGGGATGACATTAACAAGCCACACTTTAATCTATCACTGTTTAATCTATTTGCATCAGACCATTTTTCAAAAACCAGTTTTTAAAAGTGTCAGCAATAGCCTATATGAGCAAATCTGACGTGAAAAGATTTTTTATTAGAGACGGAAGTTTCAAAACAGATGAATGTTACGTTAGCTTTAGTCCTGTCAGACAACGATAGCGATAGCTACTAGCTAGCGTTAACGCAGGGCTCTCAAGTGTCACGCATTGAGCGTGACAGTCACTCATTTCGGTCTTTAGTCACGCACTCCCGCCACACATCGTATTTCTCACGCTGAAAAAAAACTTTAGGCTATTTAATGTGCGGCAGCGCGCAAACATGACCTGGCCGCGCTGCCCTCACCATGGAGGAATCAAGCACGTCTCCCCGAATCCCCTGGAGTTCTGCCGTGAGGTGCCACTTATCAACCAATAAAAAAAAATAAAAATGGGCTACACAATAGCCAATCAGAAAAAAACCTATCTTTTGTATCTGTTGTATCTGGGTAAGATTTAATCCGGCAACCAATGAAAATAAAGCATCCTGGATTTGCGCGCGATTGATTTTCAGAAAGTTTCGTTCACCTGAGGAAACCACTGGTGCTCCGAGCATCAGTCTTCTACAAAGAGTAAGTCGTCTCCTGTTTTAATGTGACAACAAATTCACAATGGTTTGACACAAGCAATGACAACTTGATTGCAGTTAGAGAATATTTCCCAGATAATTAGCTCATTAGGCATACTAGCATGTTATAAATATCCTGGCCATGGATGCATTAATCATTGCATCTGTCTTTCAAAGATGTCAGGTAAAAAACAAATGAGCATCCTGTCCTTTGCCCAAAGAGGAAAGCCCCCTAAAAAGGCCAGATTAGGCCCAGAGAAGGTCGTAAACACATTAGAGGAGGAGATGGTGGAAGAGGAAGAGACAGTGCAGGTGGAAGAGGAAGAGACAGTGCAGGTGGAGGAGGAAGAGACAGTGCAGGTGGAGGAGGAGGAGACGGTGCAGGTGGAAGAGGAGGAGACGGTGGAAGAGATAGTGGAAGAAACAGTGGAGGAGATGGCTAGAACAAAAGGGAGAAAAGTCCCAGGAGTAGCCACCTACAAGACCTCTTTTAATATGTGAATGGACCACTAAATGGCCATTTATTACTGTAGGAAGCACTAGCTCATATTACTGGTGCTCTATCTGCCGCCAAGAGAACTCCTGTGCCCATCTAGGTGTGCGGGATGTGACAAGGCACATAGGCAGTAAGGGGCATCAGGCCAAACAGCAGGCACTGAAGTCAAAAACTTTTACTTGCCAGTGACTGCAGAGATGAGTGTGCAAGAGGTCAAGGTACATTTAAATGCATAAGGTTGACTACAATGTTAATGAATACCATTTTTCCTAATTAATACATCCAATTCTATGACTATGGCATATATAATGGGAACCAACACCAAAAATGATAAAAGAGTCCAAAAAGGCAACAAACATCTACAATAAACAACACAAGTCATAATTATCTCTCTCTCCCAAATTGAATAAATACTTTGTAATTGGTTGAATTGTCAGTGCCATGTGTCCAGTAGCTTAACGTAGTCATGCCGGGCCCAGGTGCAAGATATTATGACGGGCCCCCTTAGTGAACGCTTGTTATAAATTGCTACTATTTTCCCCCAAGAAATAATAAAAACCATGACGGAGATAAATTTGCCTTTTCAAAAGGATGTACAGCATTAGACACTGTTTGTCTTTGAACACAAGCATATCTGAGAGGCGAAGAGACGTATGTATATCTTTGGGGCCGGCTACGGGCCCCAACACCCCACGGGCCCTGCCGCACCTCCTATAGTTACTCCCCTGCATGTGTCAAATCTTTTCTGTAAGTCTGAGCAATTATTAACAACAACAAAACACTAATAATAATATGGGGGGGCTAGTCTGTGGGCATACGGCAGGGGCGGGGCAGGCGGAATGGGGGCGGGCCAGGGGCGTGGTCAGGGGGGGGGGATATGTCACTCTTGCCTGTCTTCAAAACTTGAGAGCCCTGTTAACGTTACTTCAGAGGTAGCCTACAGTACGTGAAGGACAAAGCCCTCAACAATAGCCTACATTTGTTGTTAGTAATAAAACCATGAAATTGGAAGCAATTGTAAACCATGAAAGATCCAGGATCCACAGCACTTGCATTGTGGTCTCTTGTGCTCAAGCTCAGCATCTCCATAAAGCACAGGCATTTAAACAACTCAGACATGTCATGTTGCACATTGCTTTGTTGCACTGTTCTAAACTCTTTATTATCAATAACGAATATAATTATTTTTCGCTTAACCTACAGTCTGCTCTTACCACTGATTTTATAAACCACCATAATGTGTTACTGTGCAGATTAAATGTAGGCTATGCGGCTAAGCTAAACGTTGCTAGTTGGAGCTCAACTACTGTCATATGTTACTTTGATAGCATGCTCCTGTCTTCTTCTCCGTTTCCTTCAGTTGTCTGTAGCACCAAAGCGCCACCAACAGGCGTGGGGGGATGTACTACAGCTGAGTCAATCGGATTCGCTGGGTTCATGTGCACGCGATTTAAAAAGTTGATATGTGTGAAAAATGAACCCGGGTTCAGGCAAACTAGGCTTCGTCTGCATGGGGTCTCAGAGAGAGAGGTAGATTGAGTTTCTGTTTATGTGCGTATCTCTGATACCCAAGTAAGTGCATGTGTGACAGTGTTTATGCTCATGCGTCAGAAACCACACACTTCAGTAAATGGGTGCCATTCAAGAAGGGGGGGCCCTTATTCCACTACACAACCCCCCCCCAACCCCCTTCCATTTCTCAGACAGTCGGTGATGGGTGAACGCAAAAGCCCCTGTCGCAGCTCCAGACCCAGGCAGGTCGCCGCACAGGCAGGCCCAGAGGGGGGGACTCCAAGCCTGATCCCCAGAGGGCACACACCTGGCAGGAGAGAAGAGGAGATGAGAGGAGAGCGGACAGGGGAGAGGACAGGGGATGAGTGGAGCAGAGAGAGAGAGAGAGGGACAGGAGAGGAGAGGAGAGGGTGCGGCGGTGATTAATGCCGCCTGTTTAGGGTGCCGTCATCGGCGGGAGACGGACGAGGGCTCTGGGTGATGGATGGCAGCCAGGCCGGGGGCTGATAAGACATGGCCCATGAATCTGTTCTACATCAGCGGCTCCTTTGATCACTGACAGAAGTTCAGAGATGGGCCCGTGCATCTGTCCAAACAAACAAAAAAGCCTCCCCCAGTCTACTCAACTCCCTCCTGTCCCACCTCCCCTCTCTCCGTTTCTCTCCTTCTCTCCAAACTGTTCCTATTGTCTTTCTCTCTCCTTTCCTCACTCTTTCCCCCCTCTCTCTCTTTCTCTCTCTCTCTCTCTCTTTCCCTTTTGCGCCCAACAGTTCCTATTTTCTTTCTCGCTGTCCTTTCCCCTTCTCTTTCTCTCTCCCTCTCCCTCTCTCTCTTTCGTCCAGTATCTTAGGTTAACAGTCACTCATCAGCTGGGGAGGAGAGAGCGGGGCCCGCACATCTCCGGCGTGTGAACCGTGGTCTGTGCGGTTTATAAAGCGCTCCCCCCAAACCCCCCCCGAAAAAAGGGCCGGCTTGGCCAATGACAGATTGGGTAGATAAGAGATGATCCATGAAAGCCGATAGGCGCGCTGACAGCAGGAGAGGGGCCTTGGCCCTGGCCCGACGGGCAGCATTGCTGGGGCTGGGTGCAGCTGTCAGAACCAAACATCCCGCGGTCTCTCTTTCTCTCTCGCTCTCTCTCTGTCCCCTCTCCCTTTCTTGGTTTCTCTCTCAGTCATACTCTCTCGCTTCTCCTCACTGCCCTCTCTCTCTATGTTTCTCTCCTTCTTTCTTGCTTTTTTCACTCACTCTCTTCTCTTCACTTCTCTCTGTCCTTCTCTCTTTCTCTTTGCCATGCCACCGTACTGACGTCATCCAACTATACAAGGCTCCTTCACTCATCCTTTCTCCCCCCCCCCCCCCCCCCACCCTCTCTCTCTCTCTCTCTCTCTCTCTCTCTCTCTTGCATCGCTCTTGCCTCCTGAAGTCACTTAACACCAGACATTTGCCGCTCGGTCTGAAGCTCCACTTCTGGGCAAAGTATAAATAAAGTTTACCCCGCTGACCCGTCCGCTCCCTCGCCGTCTGTCCATCATAGGAGTTCCCCTCACTCCGTAGGAATGTCTTCTAATTCCGTACCGCAAATATTGACGTAGACACACAACCCATACGCGATCCCCGTCCACAAATGGAGTTTTCGTGGTCAAACGTGTTAAACACAACGCGGGGTCTATTTTAAAATGGGGATTAAAACTGAACTTCCTACAGTGAATTGCGTCACCGTGGCGACAGTAGTCAGACAATGGACGCTTGTCTCGAAACCGATAGAGAGGGACTGTAGTGGAATGGCAGATATAAAAACAGACGGAAATGATCAGTTTAATGTGGTGCATATCTCTCCAAAAACCCTCACTTGTCACACTTTTGCTTAACCATCTTTTTTTCTGTTTGGGCACAATTCTCCAGATAGGCGTACAGAGGAGACTGAATCACAGCCTTACAGTAGAACAGCAGACTTTCATGTACTTCCCCAGTCGAACACAAGTCCACACTGTTCTAATTTTATATCCTCAAAAGATACTGAAGAAGAAAAGAGAGAGAGGGAGGAGAAAAAAGGGAGAGCTAGGAGTCCCTTAAGGGAACGAAAGGCAGTAATAAGCTATTTAATTTATATTTGAAATTATTTTATGCTCAGCAGATACACTGTGGGTCCTTATTGGTATTTAAATGATTACCAAATTATATTAATCCGTTTTCAGAGGAAATTTTCCACATCCTCATTTGAGCAGCTAAATGAGGACTTCTTTTAACTGGAAATTACAGAAGCGAGGGCTTTTCCCTTTCATTTCCAATTCATTTAAATGTGTCTCATCTCTCACTTTTGAGGTTTGTATAATTTATTGTGCATAAGTAGTTTTATTTTTTTTGCGATTGGCTATTTGAATCAGTCGAAATCCGCGCAGTACAACAAGGACTGTTTTTTTTTTTTTTTAAGTGTCCGCGCTAGTTAGCCTGTGACTAGCGGTATATGAATGACGTTTCGCCTCCTCAACAATGGCCTCAGCGGAGACCCCTGTTCTCCGCGTTTAATTGGCACATAAGTATGTAATCGTCTGCTATGGTCTTAATCTCATTTCATTATAAGTAGCTATCTCTTTCTCCGGGTCTCTAAGTTCCTGGCTCTTTCCTCGCCGAAGGCTCCCTTTTAAATTCAAGAACACACATGGCAAAAAAAGAAAGATCTGCGACCTTTTAATGAAAATGCCAGTGGTCATGTCACAGTGGAAGAGGGGAGAAGTGCATATCTAGGAGGAACCTTTACCTGATCGTACCTGAACTTCTAGCATGACAAAGGGGGCCCAGCAGTCAGCCCAGACTGTGATAACTCTTTTAAGCCGGAGAACCTCATTGAAGGCTTGTCTACCTCAAAGGCAGTGGAACGTGGAGAAAAAAACCAGATGACATTAGCGGTGTCTATACAGGGGAGAGAAGCTACCGCCGTGCATGTTTGCCTGCCTCTTCCTCTTCTCTTTGTGTGGCGTGTTTTCTCTTCGCTATTTTTCAATTTTTTTTATTTTTAGCAGCCGGGGCGAGGCGAGCCTGGCGCGGTGCGGCGAGGCATCAAGGCGAAGGTGGGCTTTAAGAAAACCTGACAACCTGACGCGGCGCTTCATGTGATGCCTCCCAGATCAAAGCCTCTCGCCGGGCGTGCTAATTTGAAGTCCACTGTAGTGATTATCGCGGAGCATGATTACCGCACAATGGCACTCGTATTAATCACATCACTCAGATTATTCTAATTTGATTTGACTCAATTATGTCCCCCCCACTCCCCCCCCTCCTCTCACTAGCTCTCCCTCTCTCCCCGTTCTTTCTCCTTCCTCCCTCCCTGCCTTGTCATCGCGTCTCCAATAAAACTGTCAAGAGTCTGACTGCGGCATAGTTAGAGGATGACATTTAAAAGGCTACAACATGAGTGACAGTGTACTCACAGTGAGAGAGAGAGAGACAGGGAGAAAGAGAGAGAGAGAGGGAGGCCTGTGTTAATGCTTACAAATGACTAATGTATTCCCCAGCAGGTGCCTTGGTCAGACAAACTGGATAAATATTGAGATTCTTCAGAGCACAGCAGCGTGTGAAATGAGACCCAACTGTTTCTAATGCACTGACAGACTGACAGGCCCCGAAGGGAAGAGGAATTCCTCTTCTTCCATCATTTCACCCAGCTAAATGACCTGTGAGTGTACAAGGAGCTCATCTCTCTCTCTCTCTCTCTCTCTCTCTCTCCCTCTGTGTCTCTATGTTTGATTGTAGGAAAATGTATGAGGGTAGCATCTCATTTTGACATGCCTAAGCCGCGGGAATTTAAGGGGAGAACAGCAGACCATGTGTCTACAGCTCATTTATCCTCAGAATCCACAATAACAGGGCTAATTTGGCTCTTGTTTCAATTAACATTTGGTCCACACAACTGCACGTAGATACATTATTGTGTTTGAGTGTGTGATCATGTGAACTGTGAATGTGTATGTGTGTGTGTGTGTGTGTGTGTGTTTTGTATGTCTAAACATCAGAAGTGTTCTATACAGTGATGGTGAGCTTTTTGTGTAAAGGTTATGTCAAACTCCACCTCTGTTCTCAACTCTCTCTCTCTCTCTCTCCCTCTTTTTTTCGGCATGGTGATGGGGGGAACTTCCATGGCACTGTCTAATGCTCGTATGTCGCCGCTGCACAGTAAACTCCCTAGGCTCTTCACACAAGAGCTCTTTATCATAATCACGATTTAACACATCCATCAGGCACGTCACACTCCACGACCCAGCTAACACTTCCACCCGCTACACCAGGGAGGTCACGGGCTACACAGCTCTCTCTCCACCAGGATGGAGAACAATGAAGAGTCCTTTTGTGCATATCTCTGCTTTTATCAGTAACAAACTAATGTAGGGACAGTGTAATGATATTGTTATACAATGAGATGATAATTCAAAGGCAAAAATGTTCATAATAGCTTTTTAACATTGTTAGAAAAGCGCAAAAAACAGTGTAGCTAATGATGGGTTAATAAAAAAAATGAGATCTTCAGAAGTGAGGCCACTGGTGGCTACTGGGTATTGTAGTAGCTGCCCGGGTAATTTGTCCTCTTGAAGTAGAAACATTTATTTGGTATCACTGTGGCATAACACTGTAGAAATGACCTCAAATATATGCAGTTTACCACTGGATTCATGCTAAGCCAGAGTAGAACAACCCTTGCAAGCCACTCCATGTATCATTATGGCTTTTGATCTTTATTCATCAGCAAATCGGTGCCAAGAATAGCACATCAGTGGTAACTAATCTGTGTTAGGCAGAAATCCCTGCTGATCGTGCACAATGAATATTTACCAACCTCTTTTCCTTTCCCTCTCTCTCTCTCGCTCTCTCAC